>NC_068982.1:121910369-121918459 GCF_001194135.2 Octopus bimaculoides
TGATGTGTATATATATATATATATATATATATATATTTCGAAACGCCTAGTTTAGAATAGAGGCAGCTGATGAAGGAAAAGTTCTATAAGTAGCTCGTCTGTTTTCCTATGTGTTCATTCTTTTGTCCGCAAAAAAAAATCGGTTTTTTGTGCTTTACTTATGTTCCCGTTCCTTTTTTGACGTCCTGTACCCGGATATGCATCTATATATACATGTAGATGTAGGTATGTATACATGCATATGCTCATATATCATTTCTATTATTATATATATATATATATATATACATACATGTACATATATATGATGGTTGTCTACTCCTTATGTAGAGTCTGACCACCTATTGTACCTACATCTTAGATCCATCATGGCGTCTGATGTGGCTTTTTTGTAGGGTGGGGGGTTACTCAATTACATTAACCCCAGTGCTTAACTGGTACTCATTTTATTGACCCTGAAAAGATGAAAATCAAAATCAACCTCTTCAAAATTTGAATTCTGAGTTTCAAGAGGCAGAAGAAATGACACTAAACAAATAATAATGATATTCATGATAATGACAGGAAAATGATTTTCATGATGGTGAATTTTTCATTAGTACGAGTTAACAAGGTTTTATTCGAAAGGTGTAGTTCAATTAATCACTCTTATTATACATTTTGTATTTTATCACTTCAGATATATATGTTCTTGATATCACAATTATGACACTACCACATTTGTTCAATAAGACCACATTTCTTCGATATGACCACCTCTGTTTTGAATCACAGCCTTAAATCTAGGGGTGCAAATACTTCATATATGGCACGAAGATGTTCTTGCAGAATCGAAGCCCATTCCTGGCGCAATTTTGCCTTCAGAGCATCAAGCGAAGCATAAGGAGTGCCTGAGACCCTCGTCTCCAAAATAGACCAAACAGAAAAATCCAATGAGTTGAGATTGGGGTCATACATCCTTACCAAATAACGACGGCTATACATCCTTGCCAATGAATGACGGAGTATTTTCTGAATCCAGTGGTGTGTCTGTTTGGAACTGTGGGATGGTGCCGAGTCCTGTTGGAGGCTCCAAGTTGCACCTTGAAAGTACTTATTCGCCAATGGAAGCAGTTCAGCTTCCACAATGTCGCTACTGTATCAATGAGTGTTAATTTTAACACATGAGGGCACAAAAATGAGGGGAGACCTTTCAGTGGCTGTCACAGCCACCCAAACCATAATTGATTGAGGATTTTGATGTCGATTTACGAGTCTACCCTCAATGGAACCAGAGACACTCCAAAGTCAGTCCTTTTTGTGTTTTACAATCTGTTCGATATCAAATTTCATCAGTGAACACTAGGTTGGGCAGCTTGCCTTCAGAAATCTCCAATCTCATGGCCTTATAAACCTGCGTGTGCTCATGATGGCGGATCATCTTATAGAAGCGGTTCCTGAGATCCTTCTTCAGCACTCGATACATTGACATTCGGTTTCTTTTTGCTGTGGCAGCCAATTTTTCTGATGGAATGACGAGGATTTCACCGTATCTTTTCTCTATTATTTTTGATAAGCTGAAGGGGTCCGCACACTTCTTTTTCAGCCTTGAAATTTCTTAACAATTTTCCAGACTGCTGTTCGGTATATAGTCAATGTCATAATACTCATATATCAACATCACTGACAGTTACCATGTATTGTGCTATCAATATCAAGTTAAAATACAACGTTAGGACATTAGATGCAGTAGTTCATAGAGTATCAAAGTCTTTTACACTTTTCACAGCAACCAAACTTATTGAACATACAAATTTAGATTTTTGCAAATAAGAACTGCCATGAATCTTTCATTTGAGTATATCTACTTTTGTTTCTTCTCTTACTTTTCAGATATCGCCAAGACTCTCTATTCAGATAGACATTACACACTGAGTTATTTCTGTTTTGAGGAATATAACCGATCCTGTTCCAGGAACCGGACTGAAGTTCGTTTGGATAGTAGACAGAGGGAAATTGATCCAAATTTCAAGAGAACACTGTTTCAGCTTCTACAAAAAGTCTGTTTAACAGCAGATAGCATGAAAAACATTGAATATAAAAGTATGTTTGATTTTTGTCTATTATTGTTATGTTGTTGTTATTGCTGATAGGATGAGAGTTGACCTCGGGTAAGTCAATCATTCATTATTTCTTTATACAAAAGGACATGTAAGGTGTAACTTAAATAATAATAACGCCATTGGCAAAAAATAATGTTAGAACATTACATCAAAGTATTTTCATACATTCTTTTATGTTCTGACTTCAAATGCTACCAGAAGTGACTTTGCCTTTCATATACTTAAGGGCTGATAAAATAAATAGCTGTAATATGTTATTATCAACTTGATTATATTTCTCCTCTAAAGATTTTGATCTATTATTCAACTAAAATACCAGCATTATTACTCCTGCTGGTAGACATTCCTTCACCAGTGTAGTTCTCTTGAGAGTATCTGATTTCACCACTGAAAGCAAACAAAGTCCCTGCAATTTAGACAGTTCCTAATCTCATACAAAGATAATCTGCACTTCATCAAACTATTTATTTATAGATATGTTGATTTCACTATTCAAGAGTTAAATCTCTTTACCTGAAACACTGTATATCATAAGTGATGAGATGTGAACTATGCTCCCTTCTAGAACAAACCTAGCAATTTCATGACACTATCAACTTCTATTCACTTCCAAAAATTATTGAAATTAAGTATTTTTTAGTTATTGCCTATAAGCTTCATACAAACATAAGTTTCTGTTTCTTAAGTGATAATGCTATGCTTTTGGTATAACTGGTAATTGTCTTAGTATTATAATTGGTTGTCGTACTGATATATTAAGTGCTGATGGTGTCGGTATAGGTATAATTGCTTGTGTTACAGGCATAGCTAGTGATGCTGTTGGTATAACTGGTGGTGGTGTACAGAGAGTTGGTACACTAGCTAGTAATATCAGTCACATATTTGCTGATAATTGATGGTATAGTTAGTAATGGTACTTGCATAACTGGTAGTGGTCCTGGTGTAGCAATACTGGTGTAAACACTGGTAATGGTGTTGGTATAGTAACTGGTAATTGTATTGGTATAATAACTGATAGTGGTGTTGGTGTAGCTGTCAGTGGTTTTGGACTAATAATTTGTAGGGATTTTGGTAAAATAACTGGTAATTGTATTTTCATAATAGCTGGTAGTATTGTTGGAATAATTACAGGTAATGGGCTAAAGTACATATGTATGTATCCGTGCATACAGACATGTACACACATATAATATATGTAAGTGTATTTTTTTCATTTAAAACTTGTTTCATCCTTTTATTCCAGTCAATTGCTCTTCAAATTTAAATGAAGTTGTCAACAAAGAACAAGGTAAGTAGAGCATTACATTTTATCTTTAATTCTTTAGCTATGTTTCGATGTTTCATTCTAAATATTTCATAATGGTAACTTGGAAGAATGTGGAAATATGTGGAAATATAGAGTTGTAGGGGAAGAAATATGTGGAAGTAAATGGAAGAGAGTAAAAATAACATGGAAGTACCTGAAAGTATGTGAAAGCACTTGAAAGTAAAAGGAAGTGTGAGGAAAAGTGGGTAGCAGTTTTTATGTAATGTTTCATTTTTATCACTTTTTGAGCCTAACAACAAAACACAAACAAAATCATTGCACGCATCTGACTAGAGAAAGCAGCCAAACTTTTATATAACACACCTTTGTATAAAAAATAAGAAAAGTATAATCCTAGATACCCATGAAATATGTGATACACATGACTGATTGTGATATTTAAACAAAAAAGACTCTTGGTTTACTTGAAAATAAAATTATTTAAATTGTATTTTACAAAAGTGCAATTTAAGAACCCTGTCAATGGTGTCTGTCAAATGGAAAATATGCCAATAGCGGACTACAATCATGGAAAAACACAGGTTAGTTTGTTTATATATCAATAATTTTATCCTTGTAACATCTCATAAAGTATAATAATTATTTAATTTCATAGAAGAAAATACAATTAACCTCGTTCTAAAATAATCTTTAGGAATTGTTACACTACAGTAAAGCTGAATAAGAGTCAACTGAGTCAAAATTCTGATCCTTAACTTGTATAAGATTATGACACTCACCACCTACTTACAACCAGGGTATCTGTATGTGGTAGGTGAACTTGCTAGAAATAGTACCCAGAATTCTTTTCTTTTCTAATAACATCCTACTGTTTTGAAAAATAAATACATATTGGACAAAATACTCCTAGATATACAAAAAATACTGCATGGTAACATATGGAATGCATTTTTTTTTTTCTACTTGTTGAGTCTGGTGGAACAGGCTTTGTGAACCTCTTGAAATCAGGGAGATTGATGCCATTGCTTAAACTGATTCAAGTTGACACCTGTAGAAAAGTCTTGAAGAAAGAGATGGTTTTAGAGGGACAATATTTTGGGGAGGAAAGACCGGGAGTAGTGAGCAGTGCATAGCCTGAAGACCAGACACAACAGTGATGAAGAGAGGATAAGAGATGTGTGAGTTGGTAGTACTTGAGTGCAGGTTTCACGATACTCACAAGTTTTGATGTGTTGAAGCCATGGAAATAAGAGAAGAGTTTTGAGCATATCTGCAAATGGCTATGTGCAAATTAGTCAAGTAACTTTTCTCTAAATGTTGTCTCGGATTTTTCTCTGTACAGAAGCAGTATCTTAGCACAATCAAGGATGACTCACTTAATCACAACTCCAAAGTTAAAACTAAATGTACTTTCCTTCAACGGTGTCAAAAAGAAAGAAGCTTATAAATATTACTACAAGTTGTTTAATGCAGAGAAGGCTTTGAAAGAGAGAGACTACTCCCAGGTAGACTCAACAGAGGGACTAGCAATTAAAACAGACAGTCATATGGTTGAAAGCATTAACTGGATTATAAGGGATAGTTGTTGAAATGATGAAAATTGCTGACAACATAAGACATGCACTAGTCACTTGCATTTGTCAGTCAGATAAGACAAGGAGATATTACATTCAATGAATGGTATAACAGAGCAGAAGAGATTTAGAAATGTAGAAGAAAACTTTTTTCAAAATCTTACCTGTAGAAACTGGTGATTTTCCTTGAAAATTCTCAAACTGAATACCTGCTGTAATAGTTGTTATAATAATGATTGTTGTTGTTGTTGATAATAATAATAATAATGATAACAACAACAACAACAACAACAACAACAACAAGGAATATAAGAGACACCATGACAATATAGCCAGGCTTGTCCATTGGACACTTTGCAACAAGTATGGACTTGACAGAGCAAAACATTGGTATAACCACAAACCTGAAGGCATCATCGAAAATAGAAATGCAAAGATCCTATGGGATTTTATGATTCAGTGCAACCATGAGATTGAGAATAGGAAGCCAAACATAGTCTTAATTGAGAAAGAAAACAAACTATGCTAGATCATTGATATAGCATGCCCAGCTGACAACAAGGTATGCGATAAGGAAGAAAGAAAAGTTGAGAGATATGACAGGTTAGCTTGGGAAGTTAAGCAGTTGTGGTCAATGAAAAAGGTAGCAGTAGTACCAATAATTGTCGGAGCCCTGGGTACAGTGAGCAAAAAATCTCAAGAAGTATGTGGAACAAATAGGGGCTGCAATAAGGGTGGAGCACTTGCAGAAAACAGCACTGCTTGAAACTGCACGAATACTCCAGAAGGTGCTCGAACAATAAGATGCGTTACCTTAGTTCACTGGTAGTGAACAGTTAACACTGTAGTACATCTCCAGCGTTAGAAGCTGTGCAAAGGCAATAATAATAATAATAATAATTCCAAATTTTGACACAAGACTAGCAAATTTTGGGGAGGAGCTAAGTCAGTTATATCGATCCCCAGTGCTCATCTGGTACTTATTTTACCAACCCTGAAAGAATGAAAGGCAAAGTCGACCTCAGCAGAATTTAAACTTAGAACATAAAGAAGAAGGGGCTAAACATAAAGGGGACAAACAAGGACAGACAAAAGGATTAAGTTGATTACATCGACCCCAGTGCGTAACTGGTACTTCATTTATCGACCCCGAAAGGATGAAAGGCAAAGGCGACCTCGGCGGAATTTGAACTCAGAACGCAATGGCAGACAAAATACCGCTAACGATTCTGCCAGCTCGTCGCCTTAGTTATAATACTAATAATAATCTGGCTGATGAATGGAAACCTGAAACAAGAGGTAAAGTGCTGAATATAGCTGCTCAGGAACAGACCATCTGGACAAATCTAACAAAGGCAAAGAGCAACAAAACTCAGTCAGACACCAAATACAAAAACTGCAGAAAAAGAGCCAAAAGCAGCTCTTGAGTGGATTCTGTAAGTTAGGGCAAAAAAGCAAAAGTGTAGGTAAATGAAGTGCATTGGGATGTTAGCTGAGTGAGTGGTTTCAAAATATCAGGAAAGTGGTATGAACAAAAACTGTGACAAAGAATGAGGATTACAGGATCTTATAGGGCCTCTCCATAAAGTCTGACCATACCATGAAAGCAAGAATATCAGATATAATTATAGAGGACAAAATAGATAAACAGTGTAAAATCAGAGATTTTGCAATTCCCTATGATAATAGAGTGGGTACCAAAGAAATTGAAAAAATTGAGAAATATCAGGATCTATATCCAAAGAACTGAAAAGACTGTAGAAGTCTAAGAAACAATTATTCCTATGGTAATTGGTGCACTTGGCACAACACCCAAAGTGCTACCTAAAAAGACTGAAAGAGATTGAAATTAAAACACATTTTGTCAACCTACAGAAAAGTACCATCCTATATTCTGCAAATATCCTAATAAAGATTCTAGAGATTTGAGGAGACTTGTTGTTACCAAACCTCAAGATAACATTGGTGCATGTAAAGCTTGATAATAATAATAATCTTAACTATCATTTTTCTCTTCTAAATCTGTCATCTAGTTGGATGGTATTTGGTATGTCATTGCTGCTTTGAACAGTATTCCCGGATCTGTTGTGAACATCACCACACTACCTGACACTTTGATCATTGACCGGTGCACACCAAAGTAACAACCTTTTTATCATTTATCTGTTGTCATTATATATTCATGCTAACTGCTTTGTTTTCTCATCTATCCCATACGTTGCTATGGTAACTTGTAAATTGTCCAGATGTCATCATAACAGTCTGTGTACATCCAGGCAACCACAAAAATTATCCTTGTGGACACATTTAAAAGATTGCACTTCTTATGTACTACACAGCTTACACAACTGCACAAAAGAGACTACTGTGAATGCAGTCATTAAAACCACCTGCACTAATGCATTATGTATGCAATATAAATTTGCACTACACCAAAATATATGCATGCATTGTGCACAATATTGGATTACACGTCACATTTGCACACTACATCATTTTGACACCAACATCTCTTTACATGCACATTAATACCAATGCACATTAACACCACAGCACTGCTAATAATACTGCACACTAACACCATTGTAGAATAAACAGCACTACAATACTAATACTATTGCACACTAATACTATTACAACTACTACACTACAATATAAACACCCTTGCATCAATAATACTATGGTTGCTACAAAGGTATTGATACCACTTCAGACCGACACTTTTAACTAGAAACACTTCTGTATTAATAACACCATCAATTATACCACTGCATACTATCTAAATTGCACCACTAATAACACTACAGTTCTAACATTTCTAACATCTTTAACTACACTGCAACTCTAACACTGCTACACACAAACAATATTGGAATGTTCAACATCGCAATATAAGACTTTAAGACCTACAACAATAACATAATGTCACTGCATCATATATACATTATAAGCTTACAGTTGCACTAGAGTAAAAAATGTATTCTTCTTCAATACCACTATATCATAGATACAACCCACAAATTTCACCCTTGCTCTCTTCTTCTGTCTCTTTTTACTGTCCATCTTATTTGATGCACTATAATCTAGCAACATAACTACTAAAATATAAACACTTACTCATTCACAATGCATGATCAGCAAATGAAC
>NC_068982.1:121918520-121926182 GCF_001194135.2 Octopus bimaculoides
ACTACTAAAATATAAACACTTACTCATTCACAATGCATGATCAGCAAATGAACACCATTGTAGAATAAAATAAAGTGAAGAATTTCCAAATCAAAATAATTCAGAAGTTCACTATCTGTTTTCAATTTACCTAGCAGTAAGTGTTATGAATAGGAGAAAAGTAGTCTCTATCTGGTCCAAGCTGAAATTGAACTTGCTGCTGTAAGTTAATAAATCTTTATTGATGTTGTTTGAAGCAATAAGTTGTTAATATACTGTAGTACTTAGTGCATAATTAAGTGCACTTGAGAGTTAAGTGTCTTAGCCATAGATGCAATGAGATACTGAGGACAAGTTATAAACTATACATCTTTCTCTATGACTGTCCACTGCACTGATATGTATAACTTATACAATGAAGAACATAGAAGGATAAATAGACAAATACAAATGTACAATAATACTTCACAATAACTAGTCAACAATGTAAATTAGGATCCACTGAAAGACAGTCTGTAATCCAACCATTTCATTCATGAGCTCAGTACTTAAATGTATTTCATTCTACATCAGGAACAATACTTGTCAATGGAAATCGAGAAGCAGCTATACCCAAATCTGTCCAGGAAAGGCAAAATTCATGGAAACATACCTGAACTTTCCAGGAACAAATTTCAGTACAATATGTAAGTCCTTACCTGAATTATTGTGAAATATATGAAGCTTCATAAAAAAATAAGTGGTATGTGAGTTTCTGAAATTTCTAAGTAATGTATTGATTAACTGAATGTTCTGACACTCTACATCTACATAAATGCCTACTTGTTCAGTCAACATTTACAGTGTGTCTGTCAATCTCCTAAACATCTACACACTATATCTCTCTACTCAAATCCTACTCACTATGTCCTTCTATATGGTCAATATCTACACATTGTCTCTATCTATACAGTCAACATCAACATATTGTGTCAATTTATGCAGTCATCATCTATTGTGTCAATATTTGCACATGGTAGCTCTCTATCAAATCAACATCTACACATTGTATTAATGTATCCACTCAACATCTACATGCCATATCTATCCACTCAATATCTGCATCATGAAACTATTCAATGTGTATATACATGTGTGTCTATGTGCATACATACACATGCAGCCATGCCAGTGTGGAAAGTGGATGTAAAAAAATGATGATGATGATAATGATGGTGAGAAGGAGGAGATTCTAGTGCTGATGGGGGTAGTGAGAGTGGTAATGGTAGTGGAGGAGGGGGGAAGAAGAGTATGTCAAGTAACAGAACAAGCAAGTTACAAATATCAGTTAGGAACATGCTATATAACTGATTATTCTTTTATACTCTTTTACTCGTTTCAGCCATGCGTTTGCAGTCATTCTGGAGCACCACCATTATTATGTAGAGTTAAATCTAATATATTTTTCAATTACATTAAATCGAAATCGAAATTGAACTAAATTCAATGACTGGCCCCCATGCCAACGTCTCCTTCATTGGACACTAAACTCGGCTTGCGAAGACCTGTTGGGGCAAGCGAAAGTGAAATCGTGATGGCACCTGTACCAGTGGAGCACTAAGAGCACCATTCGAGCATGATCATTGCCAGAGCAGCTGTCCGGCTTCTGTACCGGTGGCACATAAATAGCATCATTTGAGCGTGATCATTACCAGCATTGCCTTCCTGGCACTTGTGCTGGTGGCACGTGAAAAAACATTCAAGTGAGATCATTGCCAGTGCTGCTGGACTGGCTCCTGTGCAGGTGGCACGTAAAATACACCATTTTGTGCGTGGCCATTGCCAGTACTGCCTGACTGGCCTTCGTGCCGGTGGCATGTAAAAGCACCCACTACACTCTCAGAGTGGTTGGCATTAGGAAGGGCATCCAGCTGTAGAAACTCTGCCAAATCAGATTGGAGCCTGGTGTAGCCATCTGGTTCACCAGTCCTCAGTCAAATCGTCTAACCCATGCTAGCATGGAAAGTGGACGTTAAGTGATGATGATGATTAACCTTCAAACCAAGCATTTTCAAACACATAGTAAGAATAAATAAAGTTAACAAAAAAGAAACCCGCATGCACACATGCGTGCGCACATGTGTGTGTGTGTGAGCTCATCAACAACATCATCATCATCATCAATGTCTTCATTGTCATTTTATGTCCACTTTCCATAATGTCATGGATTGAATGGTTTGTCACAGTCCAAATCAATTCTTATTTAGAGTCACTGCCCTCTTATATTTCTCATTCATGTTTTAATTAGCATGGTCTTTATGGCCAAATGCACTTTCTAATAATAACCACTTCACAGAGTGTACAAGGTGAAAACAATATGCCACCAACTGGAGAGGTTGTCTTGTCCTTAATAGAACAGAACTAATGAGTCCTCTCACGCTTACATTATCTCCACTCATTCATCAACCACTTTACAGAGTGTACTGAGTGCATTTCCTCATGGCACCAGCAATATTGAGATTACCTTCTACTCTGCAAGACAAAACAGATCCTTACTACTGTGTGTTGTCTTCACTGGATCGAGGTAACAGGGATGAATAGCAGAAGGAAAGTGAGAGAGGGGCTGATTGTAGAAGGTGAACCAAGGTGGAAAAAAGATTGAAACAAGACAATGGTTGGGGAGACAGTTAGTTGGGCTGACATCATATAAGTAGATGGAAATGGAAGAGAGTACTAACCCTCTAGTGATGAAAGAAAGGAAGTTATGGCAAGGAGTCTCTAATACCAGGATATAAAGAAAGAGATGGTAGTTGCAGAAAACAGAAGAGAGCAAATGATGAATAGTTGAAGAAATGGGTGTATGAGTGGGACTAACAGTACAGAATGGTGATGTTAGCTAGCAAGAGAGAGAATGTGACTGATGAATAATAAACAGGTGATCCGAGCTCTGCAGGCAGAGCTGGTAGATAATTAGGACTGCTTTTATGAGGCCCTTCTGTACTCTCCATCAACAATGATTGATAACAATTTCATTATTATGGTTGGTGATTTTAATGGAGTATTAGTCAACACAGTAAAGTTTCTGCAGTATTCATGGAGGTTATGGCTACATGATGAGAAATGACATGGGATATATATATATATATATATATATATATATATATCAAGAGAGAGAGAATTCACATATAAACATTGAAAAGTATATTTACAGTAATGAAGATCTCAATAAATGAACCATTGTTAAACTCCAATATGGGAAACTCTTGTAGAACAAACTTGCATGTATTAGAAGTGGCTTTAATGATTATTTAAAATAATAAGAGGGAAAGCATAAATTTCCATATACTTCATAATTTGTGTTAAACAGATGTTTAATTGACATACCTTAATTGCATAAATCATATTGTTTGATGACAAAGAAACAGCTGTGGGCCACAAATTATGAACTTTGTGAAATTTATGCTTTTCTGTTTTTTGTTTTGTGTGTGTGTGTGTGTTCATGCACACATGTGTGCATGTGTGACTACGTACATGTTTGTGTATTTAGCCTTCGCATTTTATTTAACCTGATAAGTACACACTGAGCTGCCACCTCAAGTTCTTCAGCTCTTGCTTGAACTGGTATATCTTATTTGCTCCATCATTTATGCTGTAGGAAAATTTTAATGTTGTCTTCTTTTTCAGCCTGAACTCAGTTTCTAGACTAGAGATAGTGGTGGTAATCATCTGGAGGTATCAATCAGAATCACCCATAACTATTGCCTTCAAGATGGAATCAACCCATTCCTTTCTTTGTTAGTTAAGGGCCACATCATTCAGTGATGTTCTACTACTCTGCATAAGTTTGGGCTTGTCTATCCAGTAACTGCAGATGAATCCAGGCTTGGCTTCCCCTGAATCTCACTACCATCTACACACATTTCATCTTGTCCTATTAGATTTTCAGGTCATACCGGTTTTTACAGACTTTGTTACAAATACATTCCATTTTCATTACTATAAATCTGTTACCAAACAGACTCACATGAATATGAGGCAAATTGAGCTTAATAAATCACATGACTTTTGTGCCACAATTAACACACCATCCTAAATAAGCATACCATTATTACTAAAGAGATCTGTTACCAGAAAATTATTACACATAATTCTTTTCATTCATAGATGAACATCACATGGCCTATATTGATGAAGACACTCATTTCATATACTCATGCCCAGAAGAAAGTACAGGAAAGTGTGATGCAAATGGTGTTTCACTCATGATATACTCCAGACGAAAACAAACAACACACGATATCCTGGAGAAACTAAAAAACTTTCAGCCATTTCTATGTTTGAATATTTCTCACCTGAATACAGTAGAATTTCCATCATTGAGTAAGTAAAGTTGGTACATTTTTCAGAAATGTCTCTTCAATCTACTCTCATCCCTAACTGTCTAACTTTATTTCTCACTATCTTACTCTATCTCTCTTTCCTTCTGTCTTTTTCTTTGTTCTTATCCTTATCTGTCTCTATTGCTCTTTATCTTTCATCTTCCAGTCTTCGTCCCTCTATACCAATCAATTTCACTATCTACATCTGTCTTCCTTTTTCTCTATCTGTCTATCTTTCTATCTAATTCCCCCTCTTTGCGTCTCTCACACTCATTCTTCTTTAGCCAAAAATTTTCATAATTTACAATTTGAATGTCATACCACTACAACAATATCCGCCATCAGTAATACACCTCTATGCCAACATCTATATCCTCCACTATAACTACATCCACCATTACAATTTTATCTCCAGCTAATCTAAAAACTGTTATAATTCATTACATTTATGTACGTGGTCTGATCAATAAATATCCAAACTGTTGCCATAGTAACAAAGCTAAAGCACACAAAATGAAGCCACTTGGCACAGATTGACCTTGAACTCTGCTGTGCATGCAACTAAGTCTTAATGTTCTATCTCACTTCCACTGTTTACGGCAGTGCTTGGAAAGAACATGTGTAGTGTGTGATCATCACATTGACCATGACAGAAAAAGTTGAGCAGAGAATCTGCATCAAATTTTGCTAAAAGCTTGGTGATACCTGCTCAAAGGCCTACACAAAGTTGCAGAAAGTGTATGGAGAGCAGTGTATAAGCTGCACACAGGTGTATGAGAGGTTCAGACGTTTCCAAGATGGCTGAAAAAATGTCGATAGGGATGAACGTTCTGAGAGACCTGCAACCAGCAGAACTGAGGAAAACATCGCAGATGTGCGTGCAGCTGTGAGGAAAAATCATTGAATTGCCATCCATGAGTTATCAGAGTATGTGCAGATTAGTTACGGTTCAGTTCAGTCCATTATCACTGAAGATTTGGGTATGTGACATGTGTCTGCTAAGATTGTGCCAAAACTGCTTTCAGCTGATCAAAAAGACACTCAGGTTTCAGTTGTACAAGATCTCCTTGATTGTGTTGAGAATGACGTAAACTTTTTGAAAACGGTCATAACGGGTGATGAATCATGGGTCTATTTGTTATGACTCCAAAACAAAGGTTCAGTCTTCACAGTGGAAGACCTCAATTTCTCAGAGATTGAAGAAAGCACGAATGAGTTGAAGCAATTTGAAGACACTGGTGACCATTTTCTTCGACCACAAGGGGATTGGTCATCAAAAGTATGCTCCACCTGGTCAGACAGTAAACAAGGAGTACCACCATGACATTTTGTGGGATGCTATTCATCAGAAAAGGCCACAATTGCATGTGTCCGGTGAGTGACAATTGCACCATGACAACGCGCCTGCCTGTTAAGCACATCTTATGCAGCAATTTTTGGCACAGCATTCCCCAGGTCCAACAGCCACCATATTCCCCCGATCTTGCCCTTGCAACTTTTTCCTCTTTCCAAAAATCTAATTCTGCTTGAAAGGAAGAAGGTTTCAGGACGTCGGGGAAATCAAAGTGAATGCAGTGAGGCAGCTGCTGACTATCTCAGAAAACGAGTTCCAGGAATGTTTCCATTAAGTGTGTGGCTTCTGGAGGGGACTAGTTTGAAGGAGATTAAATGCCAAATTGGTATTTGCTGTAGTTTTGTTTTTATAGTACCAGTCCAGATACTAGTTGATCAGACCTTGTATCTGTTTTGCACAAGTCTTCATGTGAAAATGTGTGTTTAAACAGATATTGTTATAATTGAGGATGTTTTGTATTTTTTTTTACAACTATACACACACACTATTTGATCTTCACTATAATTTATTTTTATATATCCTTAATTCTAGATTTCACAGAACCTACAAAATTGACGAACAACACACATACTACATGTTCTGTGGAAAATATTCCTGGTATTGAAAACTACAACCAGTCAAAGGTTCGTTGTTGTTGATATTCTTTAGCTTTAACTCAGCTCTAGCCAAGTAGGAAAGTGGTCCAAGACATTACAGTCATGATCAGCAAATTTTATTATTAATTAATTTTACATAGGTGGAATTACTGGAGGAGGTCTTCATGGTCATTTTAAGACCAAAACCAGCTTCCTAACTTCATTCCTTGCCAACATTCTGAATGTTGCAAAACTTTGACTGTGTTTTTCTCGGTTTTTAAGTTGCAGTGCTTACAACAGTCTGTTACTAAATGCCTCATATATTTTAATGCTTTAATAATTCTGCCAGCTCACTACCAATACCACTTGTTGATACTCCGTCGTTTACAATGTCGAGGGTTCCAGTTGATCTGATCAACAGAACAGCCTGTTCGTGAAATTAACGTGCAAGTGGCTGAGCACTCCACAGACACGTGTACCCTTAACATAGTTCTCGGGGATATTCAGCGTGACACAGTGTGACAAGGCTGACCCTTTAAATTACAGGCACCACTACTACTATGATTATCAGAAATACTACAACTTCTGTGGTCATCAATACTAATATAGGAAAGTGGGTTATACATCATTAGATGTATACCTGACTTTCCTATATAATATTATGAATATAACGGAACGCTGAACTCCAGACTATCAACATAACTATTATTTATTTAAGGTGGTTAATATATACATCTTTAGCTCTTGTTTGTTGTTACAGCTTCTGTGTGTGTGAGCATTGTTGTTGGGACGTTGGTATGTAGATGTAAGCGAGCTGTCGAGCGTAAGTCCGAAAGATGGAGAGAGACAGCTAAACACGTCCATGCTCAATCGCTGGCCAGCAAGAAAGAGACAGATCAAAGTGGGAAAGCTTGGTATGTTGAATTCCACGCATGCGTGAGACTACGCATGCGCACGGCGTTACTACAGGGCTCCCTTGCCAGTGCGGAAACGCACGATAATATGAGATCTGTTGGAACGCCTGGGGCAGGATGGCCACCGAAACCACCCACAAGATGTGGTACAGACACACACAAAGAAAAATCAAAGAAATGAATGTACACTTGTGAGATACATGCATGCAATGTACAAATGAAATGACAATGACAAAACAACCGTGATGACAACTGTCCAGGAAACTGGAATCACGCGATGTAAAAGTCTGATTTTTTGTTCTTTCTGAAAGGAAAGAAAATATATGAGTGCACAAGTGTGTGTGTGAGAAAAAAACACAGAACATAGTAAAAGTGTCTGTAGTATAGACTGCGAAAAGTCCTAAAACACCGAGATAGAGAAAACCAGTTTGTATTAAAATTCCACAAGGAGATAGAATGTCTGTACTCAGGAAGTCGTGGTC
>NC_068982.1:121926736-121930192 GCF_001194135.2 Octopus bimaculoides
AGCAGATAGAAAGTCAGTACACGTGAGAGTTTTATACCAAGTTCTTGAGTACACAATTGGAAAGTCGTGTTGACTATGGTTGGAGATCTTGGTGGTCATCGTTGCTTGGTAGTTCAGTCTCCATGGCCGTATTTGTTCTTTAGTCGGGGTTCACCAGTTATAGGTTGGTAGTCCAGAATCCATGCTGCGTTTGTTTCTTCGTCGGGGTCACCACTTTATAGGAAAGTGGGTTATATGAACTTTTCAAGTTGGCTGCGTGTTTGAATCACGTCGGGGGTCACCACTTTATAGGAAAGTGGGTTATACATCATTAGATGTATACCTGACTTTCTTATATAATATTAAGATTTAACGGAACGCTGAACTCCAGACTATCAACTTAAACAACATTTATTCAGGTGGTAAATATATACATCTTTAGCTCTTGTTTGTTGTTAGAGCTTCTGTGTGTGTGTGAGCATTGTTGTTGGGACGTTGGTATGTAGATGTAAGCGAGCTGTCGAGCGTAAGTCCGAAAGATGGAGAGAGACAGCTAAACACGTCCATGCTCAATCGCTGGCCAGCAAGAAAGAGACAGATCAAAGCGGGAAAGCTTGGTATGTTGAATTCCACGCATGCGTGAGACTACGCATGTGCACGGCGTTACTACACTAATATTCCCACCATAAATACTACAATCATCATCAATACCACAACTTGTTACCACTATTACTAATACCAGTTACTATTATTACTAACATTAATACCACTAGTATTATCATTAATACTTCTACTATTACCGATACTATTACTAAATTGGGATCTTTTTTAAAACTGGGGCCACATTTTTCATTAACGAAACACTTTGAAACTTGGAACACTGGTAGAATGTGTCATATAAAACATCTTTTTCTCTTAGTCTTCTTTAAAAAAAAGAAATCCCTAAGTTATTCCATGTTAAAGTTGTCGTATTTCTGTAATTTCAACCAATCACTGACGTCCATTCATCCGATATACATTAAGTGCCGACTACATAAACAAACGATTCTGAAACAATTCTATCGGTGATAGGGTTAGGGTTAGGGTAAAACAGCAAATTTAAAAAGAAAAAAGCAAATAAAACGAAGCTATGGCTTAATCAGCCAAAGGAGTAAATATAAACAACTGAATACTTGTCAGTGATTGGTTGAAATTATCGAAATAAGACAATTTTTTACATGAAATAAATTCGAATACAAAAATATTTTTCTGTTCTATAACACAAAATAGATAAGTATACGAAGTTTGAAAGTCTTTCGGTACCAAAAACACTACGTAAAACATTAATGAAAAATGTGGCCCCCGTTTTAAAAAAGATCCCTAAATTAACTAATATAATCATCAGTACTAGTACAACTGCTACTATTACAACCAGCACTAATTCTATTGCTACTATTATCATGAATGTGGAGGCGCAATGGCCCAGTAGTTAGGGCAGCGGACTTGCAGTCACAGGATCGCGGTTTTGAATCCCAGACCGGGCGTTGTGAGTGTTTATTGAGCGAAAACACCTAAAGCTCCACGAGGCTCTGGCAGGGGATGGTGGCGAACCCTGCTGTACTCTTTCACCACAACTTTCTCTCACTCTTACTTCTTGTTTCTGTTGTACCTGTAATTCAAAGGGTCAGCCTTGTCACACTGTGTCACGCTGAATATCCCCGAGAACTACGTTAAGGGTACACGTGTGTGTGGAGTGCTCAGCCACTTGCACGATAATTTCATGAGCAGGCTGTTCCGTTGATTGGATCAACTGGAAACCTCGATGCCGTAAGCGACGGAGTGCCATCAACAACAACAACATTATCATGAATACCTTTGTTACTTGCACCAATACTACTATAATGATTACCTCTTTTATAGCTAAAATTTCAGGAGGGTTATCTGAGTAAATCCCACCTGCTTTATATCTTACAAAAGCAGAGACTCTTGTGCCTATAAAGGAAATAATTATACAGGAAATTTAATTTCCTAAGTTGCTAATCTTTCATTTCTAAATTGATACATGGCATTCTTTATTTTTCTGAATAATATAGCTAATAGCCAACATTTGCTTCAATCATTTCAGCTCCTTGGAACATGGTATGAAGTAGCACATTCTGATATCCCTGACCAAATAGGAAAGAGGGGTCCAAACCATACACATAGAGTTCAATTCTATGAGGACACAGATGGACATCTAAAACTTGGATATCAACATGATAGGTAAGTATTACATTACAATAGTAAGACAAGTGCCGTTACTATGGGACAGAGATATGGACATTGGTTAGAAATATATTAATAGTATGGCTGCTATATTAGACAACACAATATTACTATTGCATTATATTACACCACACAATACTACATAAGCTTTCCTAATCCCTATTATATTGTGCAAGCCATTCTAATACATTACACCAGACCAGCCATCCTATGACATTGTATCACACCAGCTCTTTATTAAATTATAAAACACCAGCTAAACTATTATACCATACCATCTATCTTATTACGGCACACTATATATTGTATTACATCACATCACACTAACTGTTCTATTACATCAAAACAGGTGTCACATTACACTGCGCCACACCAGTTATATGTATTGTTACATTACATTCTACCAGCTGTCCTTTCACATCATACCATGTTCAATTACATCACACTAATAATCATATTACATAACACCAAACCAACTGTTGTATTACATCTATCACATCACACCAGTTGCACTATTACATTATACCACACAGCTGTCCGATTATACCACACTGCATTTTAAACATCTGGCTGTTTCTCAGTCTGACATTAAATATCTAACCAATAGTACATGACTCCAAATAAATACTTTGAACTGGGCAATACAAATACAAGAAAGCAAGTTGTTTTAAAGTGTAGTGCAATCTACATCTCTCTTTCTTTACCTATCTCTGATTCAGTTGTTTCTGTCTCTCTCTCACTCAAACCTTTCATCACCTCCAATGCCCCCTCCTCTCTCAATGCACTCAGTCCACTCTGCAGGGTGGTTGGTGTCAGGAAGGGCATCCAGCCATAAAAGTCATGCCAAAACAGACACTGAAGTCTGGTGCAGTCTTCTGCCTAGCCAGCTCCTGTCAAACTGTCCAACCCATGCCAGATTGGAAAGTAGATGTTAAATGATGATGATGATGTTCAATCTTGTATCATAACAGTATTCCTCTTCTCTAAATAATCTATGCTATTCTTGTTTCTTTCAGCAACAAGACAGACACTTCTGGTGCATTTGTTGGTGACATACAACCTCAATGTGTTTATAGTCTCAGTGGACATTTTACATCGAAGTACACATTTTCTGCACGTAAGAGATCAGATATTGCACATAATATTATAAATATATATCCTGTGTTACATTTGATGTGAACTCCTTTCTCTCTCTCTCTCTCTCTCTCTCTCTCTCTCTCTCTCTCTCTCTCT
>NC_068982.1:121930322-121935339 GCF_001194135.2 Octopus bimaculoides
TCTCTCTCTCTCTCTCTCTCTCTCTCTCTCTCTCTCTCTCTCTCTGTATATATATATATATATATATATATATATATATATATATATATGCTTGTATGTGTGTGTATATAAATATATTTCCTTTAGCGAGGATCCTTTCTCTCTGAATATATGTTTACTCTTTATTGCAGTTGTGAAGATCATCTACACTGATTATGATAATCTCACAATAATTTTCGTTTGCACTTTCACCAATTACAATGGTGAATGTTATATGCCTATGGTCCACATAATGAGTAGAAAGCTTGAACTTACAACACACATGCTCGGTGTGGCTGAATCTGTCTTCAATAAAGTTTGTATTCATCCAGATAATATCCAGATAGTGCAGGATGTTTGTAAGTAAACAGTGCTTCTTTATATTATTTTCAAAGGCTACTTAAATACATGATAGTAACAGTGAATGATGATAATAACATTACTCACTATGAAAATGCTGATGATAATGATGCTGATGGTAATGAATGAACATTCAGTGATGTGAGTCTGTTGCTAAATTTTTGTGAGTGAGTGAAAATTTTTTGACATTACTGTGTAGTCTACCACTTACAGGTTAATCTCATCACTATATTGTGTATGTGTGGCTGTGTATAGGTTTTAACACAATAGTAGTGTGTGTGTGTATTTAGTTATTTTAAACTAAAACACCGTCTTGTCACTATTCCAAACATCATACAGTGAGCTCAGAGAAAAAAACAGTGAAGTTTTAACAGCTCTGAATAAATGAATAATTAGACAAAGTGATAGATGTAGATGAATGGCTTAGGTGTAGACAAATGGCTTGTGAGGGCTATATAAGCTATGTACAAAGAGTAAAGAGAGTCAACAATGATTTCAGTGATGAATTTGAGGGGAGTTTTTAGTCCATTCAAGTGCAGTCCTCAGTCCAATCATATTCATCGTAAGTCATACGGGCTAAGATTGTCTCTAAATGCTCTTTATCTACTTCTCGTAGTTGAATCTACAGGGGAAAACTAAACCTAGAATCAAGAAACTTCAAGACTAAGCAGGAAAGAAAATAGGAGTCTGATATCTTCAGGGAAATAGCCTTGCTCAATATGTAGAAAATGAGTAGGCATAGATGCCATACACTAGACTCAATGTAAGGTATGGACACACAAAAACTGTAATGGAATCACAAGCAGACAAACAAAATGTTATTAACAGTGACAGAAGCAGTATTAATATCAAAAGGTGATCTTCATCTCTCACTTAATATGGAGGTTGTGTTAGAGTACAGAATACTGCATTATTTACTTTGAGAGGATCTCTCATATGGACTCATGGTATGCAGTAGCACAGTACATACTATAAGCACACCAGAAATAGATTCTTTGAAATGCCCAAATGGCTCACTAGTAGTCAATACCGAGAAGATGTAATTTTCCTAAGGGAGGTTGTTGCTTCAAAAACATAGTAACCAGGATAAGAACAGGTCATAAAAAGTTCAGGGAGCTTATACTGCAACTGGCATCAAAGATCTTTTCCCTCAGAGTGAAGAGCAGATAATATAACAGTTGTATTAGAACTGCAATGTTGGTTGTTTTAGAGAGGCATCACATCCTTGACAAGCTCAAAAGGCCCTCAAAATTTTACAATCCACTGAGTGTACACACTAAAATTTTCATATCACCAGGACTAGAGAGGTAGCCATGACCTCAGCACAACTAAAATGATCTCACAACCTCCACGTCTGTTTATTCACCAGCCTCTTAAGTAAATAGGAAGTATGACTGATAGAAGCACAAATGATAATGATCAGAGGGATGGAGTGATAAGCATACTAAGTATTCTGAGACAGGTATGTATATTCAAGGCAACACAATGTGACTGAGATGGCAAAAGGAATGACAGAGATCCCAGGAGAGAGAGCAATAACAGAGGCTTAGGATCCATGGGAGAGAAGGAACAAGAATATACTGGCAGAGAGACATGGGGTGGAGAAAGTAGAATGAACTGGGCACAAGTGGTCCAATGTAGACACTTGTACATAAGCTAGGAGATGGGATGGTGGGCTAGTATAACGTAATCACCTATTCATAGACTATAAGATGGAAGTCAAGTGATGAGTGTGGTGGCTGTGGAGAATGAAATGTAAGTGGATCCTGCACTAATGAACAGCACAAAAATGTGCTGAGAGCAGAGTCAGAAAGACATTGGCATCTTTAGTTATACTAGAAACAATATACAACAAACAAAAGATGTCTGCTGCCATCTTTCATCATACTGGAAGTACAGTACAGCAAAAAATAAGAAGAATGATAGATTGGTAGATGTGCAATAGGCAAGGGTTAAGAATGTATTGTATGGTAAAACAACAAGCAATAACAGCATGAGTAGAAGAGGGCAACATATGATGAAACAAGAAGTTCTACTGCCATCATGCTACACTGACATTAAGAAAAGGAGCAAGTGATGGAGAGATGAATAACAGGAGAAAAGGTGCCAGAAGAAAGAGTTCAGGTTGAAAGAAACATGGGTCACAGTGATATGGTCAACAGACAGATGTGTGATGTGAGAGATAAGAGATAGAAGAGCGAGTGATATTGGGTGCTCATGGCAAGAGTCCAGTGCCAGTGCCATGTGAAAGCACTTATGTGGTACCACATAAAAGCACCCAGCACTCTCAGTAAAGTGGTTGGTATTAAGAAAGGCATCCAACCATAGAAACCATGCCAAATCAGACTGGATCTTGGTGCAGTTCTCCAGCTTCCTAGCTCTGGTCAAACCATCCAACCTATGCCAGCATGGACAACAGATGTTAAATGATGATAATGATGATGAAGGGTGAGAGCTTATTAAAAGGATGAATGATAGACTCAATAGTATGCGTGCAGGTATACATGCATACACAAACTTCGCAATGCATACTTGTATAGTGTGTTTGGGAGGTGGGTGTGTTTTTGAAGAAAAAGCTCAGTAGTTGTTGTAATACTCAAATCTTGTGAATAATTTTTCAAAGTGGAAACTGTATTTCTCAGAGGAGTTATTTACACAATAGACGATCCTTGATGTATTCACTATTTTATTTTTTTCCCCATTTCTATTATTAACAATTTGTGTGTTGTGTTTAATATTTTCAAGCTGCAAGTGAGGTGAACCATAGCTGTAACACAGTGAAGAGTACTGACTGGAAGAAAGAAAGACAAAGTAGATAAAGGACATTGTGACAGAACAATAATAGATTGATATTTTTTAATATTGATTTAAATCGCATCAGAGAGCATGAAATGGTTTATGATATTTCAAAGTACCCGTTAACAAAATAATAAATTGAGAAACTAAATTTTAAATAAATACTTCATTTATATCCATAGTTGTTCTGCCTTCACTATTTCAATATACTTCATTTTGCATCAGCAAAGCATATATTTTAAATCTTCACATAATGAGTATTTCCAATTTTTTTATAATGAATGTAACAATTAAACCTTGGGAGAGGCATTATGCCGGTAATAAACACATGCACTGGTTCAGTCCTTTATTTATTTATAAACAGTATTTAGTTTTTTGTTTGTTTTTTTTGTTAAATCATTTCATTGCACTCTTGCAATCTCTTCAGTAACTTGTCTCTCCACTTCCATTTATTTTGAATGTATGAATTAGTGCTGTTTTGAAATTGTCTGGTATGAGCATGTGAGTGTGTTTATTACCTGCATAATGCCTCTCCCAAGGTTTAATTGTATTTCTTTCAACACACATATCCACATCAAGAATCTTGCACACCAATTTTGCCTTTTAAGATGTGAACAGTCAATTTTGTAAATGTTGTAATAAGTGCATGTTGTAATATGCACATTGTAACATGCACACATTGTTCAATGTACTTGGCTTCACAGCAAGAGGCCCTCCCTCCAACCATGAAGTGAATGTATTTATAAGATAAACTGACTGAGGTAAACAGACTATTTTATTTTTTGCTATATGAAAGAGAAAAACACAATGACTATGACAAAATTTGAACTCATGGAAGCTTGTGGGCAGTTATATGACACCTTAAAAAATCACATGATAAAAGATAGTTATACTTTACGTTATTTTCCTTTTCAAATATAATTAGTTTATTATCAACAATAAAGTGTGTGATTTTCTTAAATTTCTTGGCTTATTACATAAAACATGCTAATACCCACTTTACTATAAAAGTTTTCATGAGCCAGACAACCCTAAATATTTTCCCTCTTGTTCTTTAAAGTTATTATGACACTCAGTAGCCATCCACAAAAATCCTACCCCTTTCTTTCTACTCAATCAAAGATTTAAAGTAACAGTTAGATTATGCTTAGCAGACAAGGCCCAATAAGACACATAATGGTAGCTACAGCTGATGTAAGTAATAGTGATATAGATATATGATGGTAATAGATGGTAGCTAAAATATAGGTAGGGGATGATAGTATAAACATGTGATATTAGTGGACAGTAGCTACAGAACAGGTAGTGATGATGGTATGAACATATGATGGCAACTACGTTGAGGTAGATGGTGTTAGTATGGACATGTGATGATAATGACAGCAAAGGTAGGTAGGCGATGGTGGTATAAACATGTGATAGTAGTGGATGGCAGAACTAATAATATAAGACAAAATTGTATGATCAAACAGTCCGGTTTTGTGAGAGCACACGGTAGGCGTAGCATAGGCGGTAACATTCACGTTGCGCCGCGCTCTTCATCGGTGGCTGTCGCGTCGGCGTTTCCTCACCGTGCTTCGGTCGTCGTCCGGCGTGCCGTCACGTCGTCGGCTGGCCGGTTCGGCGTCGGGGTGTCACGCGCGTATGCGACGATGAGAAACCGCCACTTCCGTAGTTTCTTCGCTCACTCGATGGAGAAGGGATCGGGCCGTCGCCGAGCGGTGGTTCATTATCTAGTGCGAAGCGCGCAGTGCATGTCGAGCGCCTTCACCGATGCGCGACCCTTAGTGAAGAACAGTGTCGGTCGGGGAGTTTGACTGGGGCGGTACGTCTGTCAAACGGT
>NC_068982.1:121939504-121940663 GCF_001194135.2 Octopus bimaculoides
AAAAGCTACGAACGATCTTCCGTAGCTTTTAGATCGGACGGTCGTACGTTCATGCAAAAGCTACGAACGATCTTCCGTAGCTTTTAGATCGGACGGGCGTACGTTCAGGCAAAAGCTACGAACGATCGTCCGTAGCTTTTAAATCGAACGGGCGTACGTTCAGGCAAAAGCTACGAACGATCGCCCGTAGCTTTTAGATCGGACGGATGTACGTTTAGGAAAAAGCTACGGACGATCGTCGGTAGCTTTTAGATAGAACTGGCGTACGATCAGGCAAAAGCTACGAACCATAGTCCGTAGCTTTTAGATCGGACGGGCGCACGTTCTGGCAAAAGCTACGAACGATCGTCCGTAGCTTTTAGATCGGACGGGCGTACGTACAGGCAAAAGCTACGAACGATCGTCCGTAGCTTTTAGATCGAACGGGCATACGTTCAGGCAAAAGCTACGAACGATCTTTCGGGATCGATTAAATAAGTACCAGCTACGCACTGTCGTCGATGTAATCGACTTAATCCCCTTGTCTGTCCTTGTTTGTCCCCTCTATGTTTAGCCCCTTGTGTGCAATAAAGAAATAAGTATAAGACCTCAAGCGTATGAGTTAGCAGGTGGAGTCTATTATATCTCTGTTTGAACCTATTTACTCTACTTCTAAAAAAATTACTCTCTATAATAGCGCTGAATTAGCCATTAAGTAAATTAAGCTCGTGCTTAGACCATCAAGATAGAGGGTGGCACTACAGAAATAGTAACTAGTTTACGTCACAAAAGAAATCACTTTAAACTTGCTAAAATGATATTCAGGATGCCTTATCTCTACGAAGTATAGAAGCAGGTGAGTTACGTAAAATTAATTTTGAGGATCTGATTAGACATTGCAATTAAAAAGAAAGACAAAACTTTTCAAATATAAATAAAGTGGAAGTACACAAAAATAAACGTTTTCTGTCTTACTGTTTATTTGTTTCATTTTGAAAAATTGAAAATTATTTTATAATTTATCACTTATATTTCGAATTTCATATATATGGAGATGCCAAAACCTTTTTAAGTGGTTAAGGTACTGGACTCATGATCGGAAGATTGTTTCGATTCCTGGACTGAGTGATGCGTTGTGTTCTTGAGCAACACACTTCATTTCACGTTGTTCTAGTCTGCT
>NC_068982.1:121941068-121942178 GCF_001194135.2 Octopus bimaculoides
ACTGCTGCTACAATTATATCATTGCCGCCATTACCACCACCACCACCACCACAATTAATGTTTAATACTCCAGCTCTACCACTATTATTACTAACATCACCTCACTACACCTATTACTAGCATCACTATTACGACTGTTATTACGATCCAAGAAGTGATTGTATATAACCACTCAATTTGCTAGGAATAGCAGCCAAATCTCATCCTGTGATTTAAAAATAAGTGTAATGTAGTCGTGGATTCTTTCCACACACACAGGAAAAAGACAGGGTGTCATGGCTGGAATGCCTTCATATATATATATATACTCGTTTAGATCTGACCTGGGACGAAGTAACAACTACACCAC
This sequence comes from Octopus bimaculoides, assembly GCF_001194135.2. NCBI lineage: Eukaryota > Metazoa > Mollusca > Cephalopoda > Octopoda > Octopodidae > Octopus > Octopus bimaculoides. The sequence goes on from NC_068982.1 coordinate 121,941,418, forward strand.
TGTTGCTATTTATTAACCACCACCCACATCCACCGCCAGTATAACGTCATTATTACCACCAATTATATTTACCAGCCTCAACATCACCATAATGTACTGAAAAATCTTGTCAGAAGAATAATCGATCAACCGTTTTTCTCTTGTGAGGAAAGTTAGCTGTTGATCGAAAACATCAGTTCACTTATGAATGGTAGTGATGGTGTTAGTCAACCCACAACCATCTTCCCAACCAACCAACCACCAGCATTATGCTCATATATATGTGTGTGTGTGTGTGTGTGATTAATGGCGACAGAAGCAGTATTAATGCCAAAAGGTAATACTTATTACTTAAAAGTGCATGTTCTATCAATCTTTTTAAGTGGTGGTGCTAACGCACGAAACTCTACTTAGTTGCTTCTGCTAAATATTGGTTTCATGTCTTGGAACGAAGCCAGTAATTTCACGAGAGAGGGCAAGTCGATTACATCGACCCAGTGCTCAACTGGTACTTATTTTATCGACCACCGAAAGGATGACAGGCTAAGTCGATCTCGGCAGAATTTGAACTCGGATCATAAAGACGGATGAAATGCAGCTAAGCATTTAGCTGCTCGCCACCTACTTATATATGTGTGTGTGTGTGTGTGATTTCTTGCTAACCAAGACGCTACTTTTGATGGTCTCTTTTAGTTTCTCTATTTACGACTCTAATTGAAATTTTTTAAAAAATTTTATATATAAATTTTGTATTTTATACTGTTCCCATCCATCCTACCATA
>NC_068982.1:121942278-121943132 GCF_001194135.2 Octopus bimaculoides
AAACCAGTTTCACATTTACTAAAGGTAACTCCAAATTTGAAGAATTTTCAAAAGAAGCAGTAGAAAGAAATAAAATATGCAACCAACATAACAAGACTTTCCAAAATGACATGCATTTTGCAAGATTCTATAATGACAAGTAGGATGGGGCCACCCAGGTACCTTATAACTATTATCTATGTCTTGCAGCTCCTACCAATCAATTTTTCTTTCTCTCACCCCTGTTTTTTCCTACAAGATGTGAGTAGCCATGTAGATCCCTCTGCAGGAATCTACTCCTCCACCACTACTAACCCCCTCCATCATAGAAATCCTGTTAACTACGAATATGAAGCTGACATCCCCCACCTCTCTGGGGGAGGTGCAAGATGTCAGCATGGCAACCTCAATAGTGCAAGGTGGCATGAAAAAAGCACCTGTCAACGATGTAAGGTGGTTAGCATTAGGAAGGGCATCCAGCCATAAAAACCATGCCAAAGCAGACACTGGAGCTTGATGCAGTCCTTGGACATATCAGATACTGCCAAACCATCCAATCCATGCCAGCATGAAACATGGACTTTAAATGATGATAATGATGAGAGAAACATTTGATTTGTGTAGAATTTAATTTTATAAAATACTTTATTATCAAATTTACTTCATTCTCAATTTTTTAATTTTATTTATCATTTATATTATCATTTATATTTGTGCAATATCCGTGGATTTATGTAAATGGACATTAATCCTTTTTTTGTAGGTTTTCTACAAACATAATTCCAATATTTTGTGCTGTTTTACCATTATCATGCATCTTTTCCAACTGAAAATCCTATATGAACAATTCTTCTCTATAAAAATTCTGTTATATA
>NC_068982.1:121944549-121980038 GCF_001194135.2 Octopus bimaculoides
GGACCGCCTTAAAGCCTTGAAGTTCTACTCTCTCCAGCGCCGCTGCGAGCAGGACATCATTTGTACGATTTGGAAAATATACCGCCAGCATTGCCCAAACGACCTGAACATTAGTTTCAAGGTTCATCCAAGGCTAGGACCACGAGCCATACATCCCCTGCTCAATTCAGGATCACAACATATAGGTACACTGCGGCATAATTTCTTTTCTTCAACAGGCCCTGCCCAGTTTAACATTGTCCCGAAACAGATAAAAGAGGAAAATGATCCTATCAGCTTTAAACGGAGTCAAGACAGATTTCTTCAAGGAATACCAGACAAGCCACCCATACCTGGATACAACTCACTCAATAAGAACTCACTACTTGAATGGACCATAGACAAAACTTGACTGTAAAAAGAATTTAGATAATCCTATCAGGTGGTGCTATTAAGTTAGACATGGCCTGGACCAATCTTTGGTCAAAATATATCTAAGTTTTACACATAGAAATTATATTGTTTTCTCAGCTTCTATGTGAGAATACAACATATGCAAAATTACTTTGAGAAAACGGAGTTTAAAATATTCTTTACTCCTGCACAGTTGTAGAGTTGCCATTATCCAGGCCCGCTTCACCATTCACCTACTTCTATGACCAAAATACATGACAGCATCTCATAAAAAGTTACATGCCTTATAAGCAACTATTCAACGCAAACCAATTACAGTCATTGTCTTTGCTGAATTGTTACCCTCCGCTGCTGTGACCATTGTCATAATTACAACTACTACACCACTAAATATGCTCCCTTCCACTTTTCTTATAACATGATCATGATGCAATTCCTTATGATCATAATTCAGATCACAAACACCACCTATTATCAAGTTCTTCCTCCCACAAAACTACAACCCTTTCGACCTTCCCACTGTGACTGCCGTTATCTAGGCAAAACTGATTAACTTATTTTATTATCCTTTTCATTCCAGCTCAGTCAGATCTTTGGACTAATAAAACAGAATAACAAAAGCCTTAAAATTTCAAGAAACTAGTAAGGAATGCACACTTTACTGAAAATATTTAAACCATTCCTCAACCAAATTACTTAAGCAGAACTACTTAAATAAACGGTCCATGAAAAAAAAAAAAAAAAAAAAAAAAAAAAAAAAAAAAAATCACCTGAACCATTAAATACTGTTCAATAAATAAAAAAGATATAACTCCAACTTTTCATATTTCATTTGTGATACTCAACTTGATGGCAAACTACTAAAAACAGATTATCACCTTCTGATATTATTTTACATCACAATGACACTAAAAAAAACAAAAGTTATAGGTACAAAGAAGAAAATTACCTATAACTATAAAACATCATACCTCAGTTCTTGTCAGTAGTTAAAATAATCTAATGGCGATAATTTTCTTAATCTATTTAAACTGAATAAGATATTTAGCTAAAAAGGGTTGCATTCAATCGTTTTGATAAATTTCAATATTTTCCAATTGGAATGATGGAAAATAGTTCAGAAATCAAAATTTTGTAACTAAAAAGAAAATTCATTTTAAGAATAAAAAAAATTATGGTTTTTGAGAAAGCAGAGCTATGCAGGCTTAAGATAAAACATAAGAAAAGTAAAAAAGAAAACTTACAGATGATATTCGTGATGTACTAGGTGAAGCTGGAGTGTGAGGGTTGGATGGTGGGGTCATGGGGTTTTGAAAGCGTAAGTTACCATCTTGTCGAGGCCGGGAGGCTGGTGAACCAACTGAGGGGTTCTGAGGGAGAAAGATTTCAACTGAATCCATTCCAATAGGAGACAGAGGATGGTCTTCTTCAGTGGTGGAACGCCGCCGAGGATGGCTCCCAGTCACCGTTTCATCAACAAACATGTTTAAGAAAGCCTAGAATATTAAAAAAAAAAAAAATACTTTTAATAAAAATAAAGATTATATAATATTAAAAAGCTGAGGCTGTTTCACAATATTCAAGAAGATATTGTTCTTACAAATAAAATCACATCACACAAGTCTGTTTGCTCCAAGACTATGCTGGAGCAGTCTTGGAGCAAACAGATGTTCTTCCTAAATTCAACCCTCACTGGTCTCCAAACAACATAATAATCTAGTCTCTCAAACAACATCCATGTGTGTGTGCTGGGGCAGGGGTAGAGATATCTTTTGATATCTCTATAGTAACTTCAATGACATTATTACACTCATTATACAAAGAAACTCTAATTGATTTTCTGCAACACATTAACACTCAGTTTGTAAAGTCATAAAAAATTTATAAATAATAGCATCACAGCTTACAGGCTTCCAATAGGTAAATCACTGGTCCATCACATTTCTGACCAAGGTGTTATTTTTTTTTTCTGCCAATGGTTAAATCCTTTATATATACATTTTATATGTATGTATATTATATGTATCAGCAAAAGATGTAAACAGTGATACATATAATATATGTGTGTGTGTGTGTATATATATATCATCATCAGCATCATCGTTTAACGTCCGCTTTCCATGCTAGCATGGGTTGGACGATTTGACTGAGGACTGGTGAAACCGGATGGCAACACCAGGCTCCAGATATATATATGTACATACAAACAAAAAAGCTTCTGCACAGTCTCTGTCTATTTAATGCCACTAACAAGGGCATTAGTTAAACTGAAGCTATGGTAGAATTTAGTGGCACACAGCTGGAGCAAGACCATGGAATAACGTGTGTATGAAGTAAACTTCTTAACAACACTGACATGCCTTCCTATTTACTTTCTACACAACCAAGTTGCTGACCATGATATATAAGTGTCTCAGGTAGGAAGAGGAATAACCTATCGATGAAAATGTTTCAGAAAATGAACCAATGACTAACTAATATCATTAATTTCACATCCAAAATGGAATGTACAGCTGCAAAAAACAAGTAGTTGTAAGAAAAATACACTACTACCGATTAAACCTATACAAGGCTGAGTTAGCCATTTCAGTCAGCTTTCATAGCAAGAGGTCTTTAACATTAAGACAGGCCTGTGATCACATGTTTTAGTCAAGGATTTACTGTTGTTTTCTCATATATAGTGTACCTAGGACTACATTATCTAATGTTCCTCACCTTCTTTTCTTAAGATGGCAAGGTGTTAATTGAGACATGGACATTAAAGAATGATGATGATGATGAATACAGTTGCAGATGAATTGCATGAAACATACAAAGTGAACATGAATACCATGACTACTAGTAACAAAAAGTTTATTATATTTACTTTGAGACCGGGCGTAGGTGTGAAGCCATCAATCACTTTGCTGGTATCGAACAAACTGATAGCACCATCTCTGACGGCTACCATTTTACCACTTCGGAAATGTACATCAACACAACTCCTGTTTTAAGTTAAGGAAATAAAACAACTAACATATTCATACAAGTCACACATATGTTTATACTTGTGTAGGAGTGTTTGACTTAGGGTTTTCGAGCGAGATCGTTGCCGGTGCCCCTGGACTGGCTCGTGCGAGTGGCACATAAAAGACACCATTTCGAGCGTGGCCGTTTTCGTGCGGGTGACACGTAAAAGCACCCACTACACTCTCTGAGTGGTTGGAGTTAGGAAGGGCATCCAGCTGTAGAAACTCTGCCAAATTAGATTGGAGCCTGGTGTTGCCATCCGGTTTCACCAGTCCTCAGTCAAATCGTCCAACCCATGTTAGCATGGAAGGCGGACGTTAAACGATGATGATGATGATGATGATGATGATGAGACATACCTCTACACATACAAATATACCTATAATTCTTTTCAGATACACATATAATCATCATCATCATTTTAATGTCTACTTTTTCACGGTTGCATGAGTCAGACAAGACTATGCTGGAGAAGTCTTGGAGCAAACAGATGTTCTTCTTAAATTCAACCCTCACTGGTCTCCAAACAACAGTAATCTAGTTTCTCAAACAACACCATGTGAATAACTCTTTTATCTACAAAGATTATGCAACATGTCGAGAAGCCTGGACATGCTTTCACTGAGAACAGCAAGCAAAACATCATCCAACACCATCAGCAAAGGCTGTTGCTTACAACCAGCAAATGCACAGGAAGATGAGGGACTTTGGTTGACCTGAGGCTATAGTAGAAGACACTTGTCCAAGGCACCAGGACTGAACCCAGAACCAAGTGGTTGGGAAGTGAATTTCTCAACCACACAGCCACAACTTTACACCAATATGAGAAAAACTTATTGTCTGTATTACATTATTCATGAATGAAGGAATTATACACTCATGAAGAAAATCTATATTTGTAGAAGAAACTTCATTAGTTTTATGTTCACTTTTCCATGCTCACGAGGAATAGGAAGATCTCTGCACCTGTCATGGTCTTTGTCAGGTCTACTATTTCAAGATTAGCACCTCTAATGCCATGATTTTCTTTCAACAACATACTTTCATTTGACCCATGCAAGCACAGATGTTAACATAGAAAGATTTTAGAAAATATAGCAACTTTTTACTATATTAATTCTGCCCCCTTTCTTGTATTTTTTATCTTTTACTTACCTCTTATCAGACTGCAGCCATGCTGGGGCACAGACTTGAAAGGTTTAGCTGAACAAATTGACTCCTGAAATTATTTCTTAAACCTGGTACTTAAAAAATAATTACTGGGGTCAATTTGTCCTCATAACTTTGCCAAACTGCTGTTATGGGGTCATGAACAAACCAGCACTGGTTGTCAAGCAGTGGTGGGGGACAAATACACGCGCATGCACACACTCACACATACACACACAAAGAGGCTTCTTTCACTTTCCATCTACTAAATCCACTCACAAGGCTTTGGTTGGCCTGTGGTTATAGCAGAAGACACTTGCCCAAGGTGTCACACAGTGGGACTGAGCTTGGAACCATGTAGTTGGGAAGCAAACTTCTTACCACACAGTCACACCTGTGCCATCTACTACCAAGCAGGAAGGCTGTGGGCTATGCCCAAGACTCTTTACAGAGCCTCCAAGACTGGTAGGAGGAAGGCACATAGGGAGCATGAAACAGGAACTTGGCATGAACACATGCAAAAGAGTAAACTCACCATCATCATCATCATTATTATCGGTTAACGTCCGTCTTCTATGCTAGCATGGGTGGAACGGTACTACAAGAGCTGGCCAGGTTGAAGCCTGCACCAGACTTCTGTGACTGTTTTGGCAGGATTTTTACAGCTGGATGCCCTTCCTAACACCAACCACCCAGCAGAGTGGATTCAGTGCATTTTACGTGGCACAAGCACAGGCTAGTGGCATCATTTTAGATACTCGACTACAAAGGTCAGTATCAGTTCAAATGTCACTAGGCATTGTGCCTCCACTACAACAAGGTAACTTTGCTCAGAACTACTTCAAGGTTGAGTTATTAGCGTTAATAAAGGAATCCAGTTGTAAACATGGACTAGTCTGGCAGTATGTAATGTAAAGAATTTTGTTAAAACCAGTCTATCACTGAGTGCCAGGATTTAATGATAACATCAAAATGCTAAAAAGCACTGGTACTGGTACCACATAAAAGGCACTGAAGATAGTTCCATGTAAAAAAGCACCCACTACACTCTGTAAAGTAGTTGGCATTAAGAAGGACAACCAACCATAGATACCAGGCCAGAACAGACTATGGAACCTGTTACAGCCCTGGTCTTTGCAGTTCCTGTCAAGCATTCCAACCCATGTCAACAAGGAAAACAGATGATGAATCAGGATATGATGGTATATAAGCATAAAGATATCAATGTAAAAGAAAAATTATTCAAAAGAAAAGGATACACATTGCGAAAGGTAATTCTAACATGTGTTGTTGACTGTGGTATAATAGTGAAGCTAAGCATAGATTGCTTTGGATGCTGTAAATAGAAGATAACAATAGTTATAATTTCAAGTAGTTCTATAGTTTCTTACAACACTGAGTAATAAACAAAAGACAAATAAAATACCAAGAATTTGTGACACTTACAGTCGAACCACCCAATAATGGAGAGGTGCTTAATTTATTTATTGATGTTAAAGGACTCCATGTATCATTCAGTAACTGAAATAAAAAAGGAAAAGAAAAATGATTTGACAGAAAAGAATCAAACATTAAATTCACAGAAATATATAGAAATGGTATATTAAATGCCACAGAACCTCCCAAAACTAGACACCAATATTTAAGCCTTATTCAAGCCTAATTAAGTTACCTATGAAGAAAACCAAATAATACCAAAGTAAGCAATCCCCACAAATTCTTTCCACTTTACAAGAATGAAAGACAACCCAGAATCTAATCCACACAAGAAAAATATTTACACTTGGTCATTTACATATTGAGATTTTATTCAGTCCCATCTAAAAATAAAGTGACTGACCATACACAACACATTAGGTATTCAGGGTTATTCACCATTAGCAAAAAAATATTTTGGGAAAAAGTTTGTTTTCAGTTTAGAAGTGCAATAAATAGTTATAATAGTACTTACTTGAACCAAATTAGCAACTGCATCTGTACTATTAGCACAATTAAGCTCCTCTTGAAGCTGGGTGATTACTAAAACATGGGGGTTGATAGTGGATGCATTTTGACCACATGTTCCTAGAGTGAGATGGAAAGACTTAGTGTCTATTCGCCAAGCTATGTTTACCTGTAAGCAAAGAAAAAAATTTTTTTAGCATAAAAATGATAAAATGATTTTTGTTTTCAATTTATAGGAAAGAAAAACTATAGATCAGATATCAATTAAAGTTCTATATTGGCAAAATCATTATCTTCATCATCATTTAACATCAAGTTTTCCATGCTAGCATGGGTCAGACAGAATTTGTTGAGGCAGATTTTCTATGGCTGGATACCCTTCCTGTTGCCAACCCTCCTCGTTTCCAAGCAAGGTAATATTTTCCCATTGGTAGTCATGTTTTTCCCAGAAGACTGGAAAAAACATTGCTTGTATGACAGTGATGCTCATTTACAACTATTACATGCTATCAAGTTGAAGGCACATTCACATACATATGAAGAGCTCCTTTCAGTTTCCATCTCCCAAACTCACTGGCAAGGCTTTGTTTTTGCCTGGGGCCTTAGTAGAAGTTACTTGCTCAAAGTACTACACAGTGGGACTGAACCTGAGATCACAAGGTTCAGAAGCAAACTTCTTAACCACGGTTTTTTCCTGCAAGCTTCAGGTATTGATTCAATAAACATCTGATAACTTTCAGAATGTCTACAATTTATATGAATACAAATATTATAATAATGACTATCAGAAAGATAGTTAACAGGAGAATATGGAAAAAGGTTCTAATTCAATATTCATATCGTATTTCTTCAGTCATTAAATAGAGAAAAAATACTTGGGGGTTTAATCTCCTGGGTATGAATACCTGATAAATCCAACATGCAAAACATATATGCTTTGCTCTATAGCATTTATTTGCTAGATAACTACTATTCAAGAGAGTTTATTCCATCACTAATATCACAACTCTAGATCATAATCTATGTAAAATTCAAAATTCGAAAAGTTTACATACTTTCTGAAAGGTTTCTTCCAACTTGATGCAACATTCATGGCAAATGACAAGAGAAAGACTAAATTCTACCAATAATTTAGAATCCTCAAGAATCGAGATTTACCTAATATAGCCATCAAGGACATAATTGTAAGTCATTTCTTGCATTAACAATTTCACATGTAGAATGTAGTGAACCTAGAAGCAAATTCTAAGATAATCCTTGATAGCTGTAATCTATTTTATAGTACCACTTTCATAAAAGGGGTCTAAGAAGGTATCATATATTCTAGTTAAATATATAGTGACCAAGCAATAGCCAGGTAAAAAATATTCCAGTTATTAAATCAGAATTAGCTGTTCTCCCTCTTTCTCTCTGTATGAAATGCTTAGAAACTTTGAACTTACAAGACTTGTCTGAGTAACTCCATAAACAATGGTCAGTTTTCTGTAGTTATAAGACCGTACTTCAATCAGTTTCTGTAAACCTGTCCTGCTATCTGGAATTGCCAGAGACATATATCAAACAAAATCAATATTACAGAGATATTTCTCAAAAGGTATATAGGAATAGACATTACATAAAAATAGAATGTTTCTAATCTTCAATATGTTAATTTGCTAGATGATAATTACTTGTACCAACAATATCATAGTGTTTGCAAATTTGCTCAGCAGCTACTTTAAATAATTAATCTCATTGTGACAAAATGCAAGCAGCATTAGGGAGTAAACATTCAAATTACATTTCATTGTTGACCAAGATGAAATTCAGCATAAACAGTATGGCTGCCTTAGTCATACAGATCATGCTACAAGTTAATTTTAGAACTGAAATTTAGTTGAGTGAAAAGATGTGATATTTGCATCTCATCCAAAGGTCAAAATTTTCTTTACTAAAGTGAAAAAATGCATTAAAAGCTTCATTCCCATAATCTTACATTTCAATTCAATAACAATAATATGATGAGGAAAAAGACAATTCATAGAGAATCATAACTTGTTATTTTATATATCAAATAACATTACATCAAATATATTTTTGATTTCTTTTAATAAACAAAAATTATTTAATTATGCAACTGCTTTCTATTTAAAACCTGTGTTATGTTGCAAATTTGTTAAAGTGAATCAAATTAAACAGAACACCACCACCCCAACACTTATAGAAGATATGAAATCAGAAGGTTAAAAATCCTACAAATTACTGACAAACTGTAAAGAATAACATATCTTGAAAAGTATAACAGTACACTGAAAAAATGGAGTTTCACAGTTTGTTTGCATTTCTTTAATCTTTTCCTATGCCTCTAACATCTAAACTTCAGTATCTAATAGATGATGTTTATGTCCTGCTGCAATGTGAAGAATAAATATTTAAAATCAAAATAGCTTCACTGTTGTAATCTACCAGTTATGGACTTTTAACCTCCCTTCAGTACAAAAAGAAAAATTATATTCTCTTGACAGCATACATTTGCAAGGTAAAAATTTTATAGTACACATAAAATGGTAATATACAATACTAAATAGAGATCAAGTTATTATTGTAAATCAATTTGCTTACCATTAAAAAAATGTGAAAAATTATAAACTGCCTGATACAGGTTAGCTACCAAGGTCCACTCATCAAGAAGGTCTTGAACAGTTTTACTGGCTTGGTCCGTGTTGAGATCAAAGGAGAAATAAACTCGTTGTATGGGACCTAAAAGAGAAAAGAGTGCAGCAGTGAATATTTTAGTTATCCACTATTACAATGTATTTGGGTTGTAAAATACAAATAAAGACAGTAAAAAAGAACCACAATACTTTTTAATGCAGGCATGGTAAGCCTCTTTCAAGAAGTAGGCTGCAAAAGACATGGTTCATCATGAGGTGAGCCACACTAGTAAAAACATTCATGGTAATTTTTCATTAGGCATGCCATTCAGAAAGTTGCACAGCCTGCAGTTTGCCCAAGACTGCTTTAATGTCATGAGCAAACATGTCAATAACAATGGTGACATAGCTAAACTGATAGTAATGTTTTAACAGATTACATTATGGCATTTGATTCAAAGACATCAATTCTACATCATGGGTATTTTTTAAGAATAGTATGAAACTTTTTCACCCAAAATTCATCAACTACTTGTTCACACTACGTCTAGGTCAGGGTGGTTATCTACCTCTCTTATACACATCAATCATTGCCTTTAATAGCTAACCACTCACCCAGCTTACTATTTTTAGAGAATCATCACACTAGGACTTCGCTCATAGCATCCACAAGCACTCTTAGACACAAACACTATCGTAAAGTCTACACAGTTAATGTCTAGAGGGAATCATAAATATTTTGTTTCATCAAGAGTTATCCTAGTTAACAAATATTTAAGAATAAATTTAATGTCTTTTTATTTCAATTTAAAAAAACAAATGATACAAAATACTTCAAGATTTGGAAAGAATTTACCTTGTTCTTTTGGACTAGTAGTTTTGATTGGACAGTTGGTGAAAACAAACTAAAAAGACAAAAAGTTAACAACAATAGTATTTTAGGCAGGAAGAAAAACATTCAGAAAACACAAGAGATATTGACAATCATGGGAAGCGATAGGATGATGGAGGTTTCAAAGGATATACATGATGTTAGGTGAAGAGAGGGACAGCAAGATGTATGATGAACACTTAGCAGACAGCAAATATTAACCTCGTGCCAGGCTCTTCTGCAGCACCACAATCAGCTCAGTCCTTTGTCATCTCTTCTGTGAGATGCAGCATCTTTAGGTCAGTCCCACTTCATCTCAAGTCTTCCTTATCTCCCACTTCCACAAGTTACATTAACTTAGCACTTCTTTATGCAGCAGTCATTCTCTATACACATTACATCCCCTTACCAGCACAGCATTCTCTCTTGTACACTACACTTAATTCTTCCTATAACCAGGTTATCTCTCAACTCATTTGTATTCTGGTGCTCATGCATATTAACACTGCACATCTATTGGATTATGTTTCTTTCATTTCTTTCTAGCCTTTGCAGCCTTCTGAATTTCTCTCAATCTATGGCTGATATGCACACAAGCATGCACACAAAAGTGCTAAAAGTTAATTTCAATATTTAGCTAATACTAGTTCTTGTGATCGTTCAGGCTTAAATGAAGTCTTACCTCAACAATCCAGTTCCTTGTTGGACGAACTTGAATCCTGAATTTGCTAGATAATAAATTCTTTCTTAATTCATCCATGGTTTCCGGTGTACAACCTTTACAATTTGGCAAACTGAAAGCAATTTAGACACAATGATAAAGTTATTGTCATTAAAGTGAAAAAGCATGTTCAGTTTCAATCTATCACTATTTTGATTAACAGATGGCCAGCCAACACTGAAGAACTGAATTTTGACTATATCAGAAGCAATTACCTGATTTTACTTTTAAGCTTAATCTAGATTTCTTTGGATAAATAAAAAATTAACCCCTAAAATATTTCATAGCTCCTGTTAATATACAGAAAGAAAATTACTGTGAATCAACAAGCGAGTTGTTAAACATGCTAGAAATAGCAGCCAAATCTCTCTCTCTCTCTTTACTGGCTTTCAAAAGGAAGAAAACATTAGATAATGTTTAATGAACATTAAATGAAATAAAGAACAGTCTGATTATAACTAGAATGCTTTTGATAAGTTTGCTCATTCAGCACTGAACTACCTCTAGTAAAGATGTGGTTCAGAGTAGAGTTTCTGCAATGGGACACAGGGTAAGTCATGATAACTTTGCACACAGTTCACTAGTTTATCTCTATTTTCAGGTGGTGATTACAGTTGATCTACTTAGTTCATCCAATCAGGGTTGGTAATTAAGCATAGATGCAACTGAAGTAAATAGATCTTGAGTGCGCATTTAATTAAGATTTGTCTAATGAACAGATTTTCTTTTCTCTGTGTTGAACTGATTAACTATAAAAAAAAAAAATAAACACAGGACGAGCTTAAAAGGAAAAAAAAAACAAGTTTATCTCAATAATTAACATTATACAATGTAGCAGTGATAACCATAGATGGATAAGTCAATAAAGGATTGGTCAACTGCCACAGTTTCAGATACTCCACTCTCCACAACTTAGTCCACCGAGCTGTAAATAGGTAACTAAACACTACACAATGCTGCACTGTTACTTCACATAGTAGCAACATACAACACTGCATACCAGGTTACTTAGAGTTATGCAATACCATTTATAGGATATGAACTGCTGATAGGCTAGTATGCTATTGATTCAACTAGTTGCAATCCTTGAGTAATATAAGGTACAAAAATTTCTCATGAAAAAAGAGATATGACTAACTATTTATTTACTTTTCTATCAAATATAGAATGTGTGTGTGTGTGAAGAGGGAGAGAGAGAGAGAGAGAGAGAAAGGCATCTTTTGTTAAACAAAAAGTGTAAAAGACTTACTCCATTATTGTGAGGGTCATACAGCTACCTTCACCATCTACTTGGATACCTTGATGTGGAATATTTCTTCTTGTTAGCTGCAAATTATATCAAAATCAATTAAAGTTTTTTACCCCTGAGAAACACAAAGAAAAAAAAAATGACAATAGTGGAATAAATCATAAATATAAAACATTTATTAATGTTTCATTTTGGTTCAATAACATTTTCTTGAATATTAGCCATAGATTCAGTCACTGAAGCCATCCTGACAAAAACTGAAATAGCTAACAGTGTCAGTATATCATCATCATCATCGTTTAACGTCCGCTTTCCATGCTAGCATGAAAAGCGGATGTTAAACGATGATGATGATATAAAATATATCATAAAGAAATTAAGATATAAACTATTTTTATAAAAACCAGTAATTTTGTTGCATCAAGTATCATGCTTATTCTAGGATAAAACTACTTAATCCAATCTGTTTTGTCTCTCTCCAGAGCGAGATAAAATCAAACAGAGAGCTTGGAAGCATGAAAAAAAAGATGTACACTGATGGAGTGTAAATGAAACAATCAAGAGAAGACAATAAAACTGGTGACTAAACAATTTAGTGCAGCCAACTGCCATTTTTGTGTGTGTATGTATTTTGTGTTTGACAACCATTTTCCCTTAAATTAGAAGCTTTTGTTGAAATAGAAGCAAATGTGTCATTTTGTCTTTCCAATATGCTGAGGTTGTTATGATTTCAAATTTTGACACAAAGCCAGCAATTTTCAGGGGAGGGGTAAGTTGATTACATCAACTCCAGTACTAAACCAGTACTTATTTTATCGACCCCCAAAAGGATGAAAGGCAAAGTCAGCCTCAGCAAAATTTGAACTCGGAACACAAAGACAGATGAATTGACACTAAGCATTTTGCCTGGCATGCTAAGAATTCTGCCAGTTAGCCATCTTATGTTGAGGTAATAATGAATCATAAAAAAGGAAGCAAGAGAGAGCAGCTACCATGAGGCTGGAACTCAAATCTGTGTGTTCAACAGACAAGCACTTTAACCATAAAGCCATTTTTATGCTTTAGAAAATTTAACACTTAATGCAGATGGCTATATTACCATCACTCAAAGAAATGAAATGATAAAAAAAAAAAAAGAACCAACCTCTTCAGTTAAAGAAACAAATGGTAGCTTTTCCTCACAATGAGCCAACAAGAATGCTAATGGGGCAACAAAATAAGGAGATTCTTTCCTCATCTTAGCTGGTGGCCCCTCTTGATCACCCAACAGCAACTGCATACATACATAAAAAGAAATAAAATAGAAAAAATGTAAGAAAATAATTAAAAATGTAAGAAAATCTGATAGAGAACTAGAAAAAGAAATATGGTACTTCACTGGGGTATTCAAAGAACTGTCCATATTGGTCACACTCAACTAGAAAAATATACAGCAATTAAATGATAAGAGTGTATTCAATAGTGTACATATGTATCAGCATGCAAATGTAGCTGAATAGTGAAACAGTTCATTTTGGAGTTATGGTGACCTTAGTTCTATCTTACTACACAGAGCTTTAGAATTGTCTTCTAAAATAACCTGGGGTCAACCCAAGCCTTGTGAATGAAACTGTAAGCTTCTCAGATGATTGTAACTTATAATTCAAAGGGCCAGCCTAGTCATACATAGTGCTATGCTAATCTTCTTTACTTTAAGGATCTGTGAAATACATAGGGACTTGAATTATAGACTCATTAAAATATACTGTAACTGATTGAACAACTAGAGTACTCATTGTCAAAACTGACAGGTTTATTTACTGATTTACTTGCATATACACGTGAAAAAAAACTCCCTATATTTGGCTTCCTTGTATATAGATGTTTTTTTTAGAAATAAAGGCAAATATGTCATTTTGTCGTTGGCTGAATCATGAAAAGGGAAGCAAGAGAGAACTGCTATCATGAGATTGGAACTCAGATGTGTGTGTTCAATAGCTGATATAATAATTTGATATAAAATTAGATGATGTAATAATTGATATAAAATTATCAAATACTTAAAAACTGCATCTCATCTTCATCATTTAATATCCATCTTCCATGCTGGCATGGGATGGACAGTTTGACAGGAGCTGGCAAACCACAAGACAGCACAAAGCTCCATTATCTATTTTGGTATGGTTTCTATGGTTGGGTGCACTTCCTAGCACCAACCATTTTAAAGAGTGGAAAGGATGCTTTTTATGTGGCATCAGCACCAGCGAGGTCTGCTTTGACATGGTTTTTACAGCTGGATGCCCATCCAAATGCCAAACACTTTACATCTCATTATTATCATCATCATTGTTTTACATTCATTTTCCATGCTGGCATGGGTTGGACAGCTCAACTGGGGTCTGGGAAGCCAGGAGGCTGCACCAGCCTCCAGTCTGATCTGGCAGCGTTTCTACAGTTGGATGTCCTTCCTAATGCCAACCACTCTGAGAGTGTAGTGGGTGCTTTTTACGTGCCACAAGCACAGGGGCCAGAGGGGGCTGGCAACGACCATGATCGGTCGGTGCTTTTTACATGCCACCGGCACAGAAGTTAGTCAAGGCGGTACTGGCATCGATCATGTTCGGACGGTGCTTTTTATGTGCCACCTGCATGGGGATCACAACTACAATTTCCATTTGATTTAGAAGTTATAATTCAGTTTCAATGTTTGGAACTAACTTACCTTTCGCTTTCTTGACAGACTGTCCAATTCCAATTCATCGCCTTCAGCTTAAGAAATAAAAACACAATTAAAATACCCTGAACATTCTCATGTTCACATCAGTAACTTTTACACATCCTTTCTTATTATACACATGCACATCCAACAGTTACTGAGTACATTCTTTGAAACAAAGCTAAACAATTGGTTGACATTTCAAGTCAGTAGATTTAACAACTACAACTACTGTCCTCAGACTATCACAGTTTTACCATATAAAGTAGCAGTTCTCAACCATTTTTTTTTTACTAATGGATCCCTTTAATTCCTATTTTACTTGGATGGGCCCTCAGAGTTGTTGAATGCTCAAAAAATTCTGTTATATATTTTTAATTAAATATTATTAGGAATTGTATAAAATAAGTGTTAAAATATTTGGCATATTGTATAACCAATTTATTGCACACAAATCACCACTAAAATATCTCAACATTAAAACAGATTAGGATGGACAGAAATTACATTTTGTATGAATTTTGGTAAGTCTGACCAATTAATTCTTTCCACAGTCATAAGCTTTTTCTTATACAATGCACAGTTCATTTGAATATGAATTAAATATTCAATATTTTGTGTTTCAACAAGTCATCAATCTGTAACAGTTGTTTCACACGTTCTCACAACAAAACAACACAGAGACACAGCTAAATTAAATGGATGCAAAATGAGAAAAGATACTCACAAAAAACAGTAGCATATGGACCATGAGTCAATGAAAATATGTTAATAGGTGTAAGATGTTTGGCTTTCAGGAATGGCTTCACAGCTCCATTATCTTCAACTAAAGTGTTGTCAGTATTTTCAGTACTGGCAGTAGCCATCTCTAGAAGGTAGTATTTGTAGACAAATGATTTTGGAGGAACATCCTCCACTTCGACAACCTTTAAGAGAAAATATTCATAATAAGATCATAATAAGATCATATTCTATTATATGATATACAAAATATTCTTTTATGTTAACATAATAAATCTTTTGTAACTAAATTTTGTAGAAAACACACCAAACTTTGATGAAGTTTGATAAGAAGATTCAATTGTACACATACCACAGCATATGAAGTCTGCTTGGGAACTCGAACATACAACTTGTGTTTCGAGAGTGACTCTAGGGCATGGCCAGCAAAGTTTATAAAGGGCAACTGGCGATGGCTGCTGGCAGGGAGCTGTTGGACAGACTTTTCACACCGCAGTAAAGCTAATTCTGATCTGGTTAAAAGAAAAGAAAAAAAAAAGTGAAAATGTTTTCTGAAATAATATTATTTCAAATATCAAACTTCAGGAAAAAAAAAAGCAAAAAAACTGTTCAAACTGTAACTGTAACAAACAAAAACAAATTAAAACATCTTTCTATTGTATTAACTCATAACAAAGTAAATAGTTAACTATCACTGGGCACTAGTCTCATAGAGGGCAATTGTTGGAGAAAAAAAAACAAAATTGGTTGCACCGGAAATTAGTTAAAATATAATTTATCATAATGTGTTGATGATGACTGCATGGTCAAGAAGTTTGCTTCTCAATCATGTGGCTCAATCCCACTGTGTGGCACCTTGGGCAAGTAACTTCTATTATAAGCCCAGACCAACCAATTCCTTCTGAGGCAATCTGAAAGACGTGTGTGTGTGTAAGCTTTACCCACCTATACCTACTGACCGGTCTTCACACTCTCTTCTACTCACCTTCTCGTACCTTCAGGATAGGTTCTGGTACCTCATCACCACCGTCTTTATCTCTCTCAAATCCCACATCAATTACTCTCATCCATTCTTATATAATGCAAAGTAACATTGTACCTCTTTCGAAGCAAGAAACCTGTTTAAGATACTTTAAATTTCAACATAAAAGTTGCCTTTCTACAAGACACCCACTCAGCTGAGAAGTAGCTTTATGATAGGTCTTGCGAGTTACATGCCAACTTCACTGGTGCTGGTGCCATGAAAAAGGCACCCAGTACACTCTAAGTGGTTGGCATTAGGAAGGTCATCCAGTCACAGAAACCAGGAGCTCAACATAGTCCTTCAACCGAGGCCAGGATGGAAGATGGACATTAAATGATGATGGTGAAAAATTAAAGACAGTGTCCGCTCTAAGTAATTTGAACTTAGTGTAAACATCTGGTACAAGCCATTACAATTAATACTATGATATATAATTAGCATGAAACAGATTACTGACCATAATATTTGGAACATACCTCAGTTTGGCAATTTGTTTATCAAGGTGTCTTCTTTCCCCATTAAGGTTTTCTTCAATTTCTTGAATGACAGGATGATCTGAAATAAAAGATGATGAAAAACATATATATAGGAAATGACAAGAGACCGGGAGATGTGGCAATTTGCTGTACTTGATAAGAAGCATTATCTTAAGTAAAATTGCTGTCTTCCACACATACAGGCTTGTCCTCTCAGGTGTCAGTGCCACCTAAAAAGCACCCATGCTGGTGCTGCACAAATGCATCCGTGCCAGTGGCACGTAAAAAGCACCCAGCACATTCTGTTAAGTGGTTGGCATTAGGAAGGGCATAAAAATCATGCCACAACAAACAGTTGGAGTCTGGACAGCTCCCTGGTAGCTAGTTCCATGACAAACCGTCCAACCCAAGCTAGCATGGAAAGCAGAAGTTAAACAATAATGATGATGATAATGATATATATATATATATATATATATATATATATATATATATATATATATATGCTTTTACTTGTTTCAGTAATTTGACTGCGGCCATGCTGGAGCACCACCTTTTAGTCGAGCAAATCGACCCCAGGACTTATTCTTTGGAAGCCTAGTACTTATTCTATCGGTCTCTTTGCCGAACCGCTAAGTTATGGGGACGGAAACACATCACCATCGGTTGTCAAGTGATGCTGGGGAGACAAACACAGACACACAAACATATACACACACATACACATATATATATATACATATATATACGACGGGCTTCTTTCAGTTTCCGTCTACCAAATCCACTCACAAGGCTTTGGTCGGCCTGAGGCTATAGTACAAGACACTTGCCCAAGGTGCCACGCAGTGGGAATGAACCCGGAACCATATATATATATTCAAATAGTAAGTATATATATATATATATATATCATCATCATCATCATCATCATCCTCATCGTTTAACGTCCGCTTTCCATGCTAGCATGGGTTGGACGATTTGACTGAGGACTGGTGAAACCGGATGGTGTCTTTTATGTGCCACCCGCACAAGCCAGTCCAGGGGAACTGGCAACGATCTCACTCGAAAATCCTACGGGAGCCAGTCAGGCGGTACTGGCAACGGCCACGCTCAAAATGGTAATATATATATATATATAAAAGAAGTTTAAAAAGGAACAAGAATAGAGCCTTAGTCATTAGAATCACCAACTTGTTTCTCAAATTTCTTTCATGTAGGCGAGAGGATTCAGAGTAGTTTCTCTTCGTCCAACACTAACTATTGTGAGTCATTCTCTGGATGCAGCCAAACTTTCTAACATCTCTTACAATTACAACTTACTATTATAATTACCATCCCTTTTCATTTAGTACACATCATCTGTTTTCAACTGGAACTATATAACAGAAAGCATATTGAATGATATCAGACCAACATCCATAGGGGAATAGGTAGGTGTCAGATTTTACCTTCAGTCTGTTATAAGAATTTATCCATCCCAAAAGAATGAAACACAAAAGGGATCTAAATTCAGAACCCAGAAGTTTCAACGCGAATATTTTCAGTAATGGTTAACAATGATCTAAGGTCTTACTTGAGCAAGGTACTGATGTTAAGAATGTTCCTCGCTGGATATCAATAGCAACACGCAAAACTTCAGCAGAAGTGAATGGATTTAAGACTGGTACATGGAGAACAGCTGGAACATCTTTGATTTCACCTAAAAACGAGCAATAATAAATAAATGCTTTAAATACTATTATTTTTCAAATGCATGTCATATAGCATGATCAGGACAGAAATCATGATTACTATCACTTCTAGGTTTCCTAAAAAACCTTTACTGACAATTTTATAGTTTTCATGCAATATTTTATCATTTATATTTCAATTTATTTAACCATTTAGTATTCAGATTACTCTGTCTAATGTAATCCTTTTTTATTCACATTGTTTTGAATTGTTCCTAAATTATCTACTAGCTTAGAGATTTCAACAATGTAATAGATTATTTTTAGAATGACATTGTATGATGGGTGTGAAGGGCCAGATATGGCCAATTTAAATATAAAGCAAGTTGACTATTTTGGCTGGATATGGCCAGTTTAAATACTAAAGGGTTAAATAAAAATTTGCATTATGTAGATGTTCAGAAATTTCCAAAACATATAAAGCAGTATTAAGAACTATGTAACTGAAATTGACATCTTTGTTACATGAATGTGCATGCATGCATGTATTATGAATTTGTGAAAAGAAGGGCAGGGACAATAACCTTTTTCAGAGCTACTGAGATTTGTGGAAGGAAAGGAGGAAGTTATTTTCAAAAAGATCTGTTCCAAATGCTTGCAACAGAGGGGGCTACAGTTAAAGCACCCCAAGACCATATAATGGTGTTAAACCAAGTTTTAAGTTAACTCTTGAGGCTTTAGTAGAAAACATTTTCACATGGTGCCATACAAGAATCCCCAAAACACTTGGTCACAAAGCAAACTTCCTAGCCACAGACATGTTAGCTATAGCAGACAATGGGAAGAGAGAGAATTTATAAGCTAGAATTCTAGACAAAAATATAATTTATAAAAAAACATTGGAAAGCAAAGTTTATTTTACAAAAGCATAATTTGAAAACAAAAATGAAAGGATTACTTACAGGGACCATCAACATACTTTTGAAGATCTTTAGCAAACTCCTGAAGAATAAAAAAAATATTGTGAAAAACAAGTCATTAATAGGAAACATCATATGAAGGGGTGCTGAAAAGTTCCTGGCTTTAAGGGTATCATGAAAGGCCTGCTTGGAGGCCCAACCTTCCAAGTTCTTTAACAGGGCTTAGAAAAACTGAAAGACTGCTGCAATAGATGTGTGAATCTGAGAGTGGAATATGTTGAATAAAATCATAATTAACTGATCCACCTGTATTTTCTTTTACCTTAAGCCAGGGAGTTTTCAGCACTCGTGTGTGTATGTGTGTGTGTGAGAGAGAGAGAGAGAGAGTACAGATGCATGAATTTGCTAGTTATGTTCTAACATTATGAAAATCTGGGACACATGAAAAATTTTAATTCAACTTTTAAATGTTAGAAAGTTTCCAATTTAAGCAGGTTTTAACTGTAATAGTCTTCTTTCTTTGATGTTAGGTAAAATGCATTAATCTTTGACATAAAAGTTCTCAAGAACAATGCTCTAAAAGATGAAACATATGATGCAATTTTTGAAAAAAATACTTTGGACTAAAATAAATTCAGATAGTGAGTACCACCTTGGAGTAGCTTACTGTATGCAAAAGGGCAAATTTATCTTTTGACGATCTAATTTATAAACCAGATTGCCTACATATCTCCATTCAGAATCAAAGACACAACAAGCATTTTAAGGCTATTTTACCAGCAAAAACAGGAGTTAATCTCCATTTTGCCCTCTTCACCATAACCACTCTACCCTTATTTCATCCCCATCTTTGTGGGTCTTCCTATTCATCTATTACCTTCCATAATCATTTTCAGCACTCCTCTCACCCAGTCACCTTCATCTTTCCTCAGCACATGACCAAGCCATTGCACCCCATTTTTCTTCATAACATCCATCACTGATTCTATTCCCATCATTATCGGTAATTCATTTTGCTTTCCTCTTGCAGAAGAACTTCACTTAGCTAGCAAATCATTTTCATATCTGTCCTGCCCTTCTAGGTTCATTACCTAAATCTCATGCCTAGAGATGCAAAGATATTTCAAACATAAATGTCAACGAAACAAAACTTTAACCACATTTAGTATGCCAATATATAAATTCACACCAATTGACAAAGACAAGTGTTACCTTATCTAAATTCATAAATATGGTGTTCAGACTTTATAAAAGAATTACTGATACATTAATTGCTGCAAAATGTTTAAACAGATACTCCTCTTCAAAGAAAATCTGAGACTCCTAACACTTTGAGAGAAAAATGATTAAAAAAAACACAGTTGTATAATGTAGGTATTAAAAAAAAATAATATGTTCAAATGATAGGAATGAGCAAAATATACAGTAAAAAATTCTTTGGACAGGTAATTGTTGACATGAACAAAGACACAAAGAAGGTATCTAACATTGATGATGATGATCATGATGGTGAGATTGGTAACTAAAAGTAAAAAGGACTTACCTTAAGTTTAGCATGAGTACGGACTTCAATTGTTTGAATGATGAGTTTCTCAATGGAGAGATGTTCACTCTACAATGAAAGGTACAAAATATATAACACATTTCTTGTATATTTCAATTACAAAAACAGATGAAGCTTACACTATACACTTTAAGCTAACAATTTTAGAATGTAGAAACAATCTGTATGAGTAATCCATTATGATGCTTTAGCAACATTTCTGCTACTTCTCAAAAATAAACACGGATTACAAACCATCTGTATTGTACAAAGTAAAGCTATATTTTTTGTTTTAGTTAACTTACATCTAGAACATATGACAGCAAATTTGGATACACATGCATACATTACAGCAGATACACTTACAAATTGAGAAAAGCTGAGTAATAACAATGATTATTGTAGGTTCTTAATGCCTGTCTATGTAGACCCACAACTTGACCTTCGAGAGTTACAGACTTATAACATTTATCTAGTAATGATATTGTGAAAGCACAATGCCATTTTATAATAGAGAGCTGTTAAATTTATAGTGAATTTAACAGCTTGGTATATTATTAAATAGTTAGAATGGCTTTTGGCTCAATGAACAGAACATCGGGTTCACAATCATGAGATAGTGAGTTCAGTTCCT
This sequence comes from Octopus bimaculoides, assembly GCF_001194135.2. Taxonomy (NCBI): domain Eukaryota; kingdom Metazoa; phylum Mollusca; class Cephalopoda; order Octopoda; family Octopodidae; genus Octopus; species Octopus bimaculoides. The sequence continues at coordinate 121,966,222 of NC_068982.1, forward strand.
GGACCAGGCTGTGTGTTGTGCTCCTGAGCAAGACACTTTATTTCATGTTGCTCCAGTTCACTCAGTTGTAGTAATGAGTTGCAATGTCACTGGTACCAAGCTGTATCGGCTTTTACCTTTCCCTTGGATAACATCCTGCTGTGGAGAGGGGAGGTTTGTATGCATGTGCAACTGCTGGTCTTCCATAAATAACTTTGCCTGGACTTGTGCCTTGGAGCGTAACATTCTAGGTGCAATCCCATGGTCATTCATGACCGAAGTGGGTATTTACTCTTTACCCTAGAATGGTTATTGAATGATGTAGACACTTCTGTTTCAACATACAACCTCAGATCATGTCACCTGCTACACAAATACAACACTAAAACACTTCGAATTTATACAGTTAGTCTAGCTGCAATAAAGTAAAGACAAGTAGCTGTACAAACGTTTCTCAGCCAACAATCAATGAAAGTCTTGATGTTATTTATTATATTCTATTTATTTATTTTTCAAGAGAGTTTGAAAAAGTATAACAGCTTGTATGTGATTCAGCTACCAGGTTCAAGGTAAAGTCCTTTTTTATCCCCTAGAAACCATGAGCTTTCATAAAGTACAAAAAAGGAGCTTTGATAAAGTACAAAAAAAGTGGTGACATACATTGCATGCATACGTGTGTGTGTGTGTGTGTGTGAAGAGAAACAGAGATAGATATGTGAGGAGATTAAAGTAATATCCAATATTTATATAGAAAAGCTTGTCTCTGATTCTTACCCTTATGGATAATCCTACTTTTCGAGCTTCCTCAACAGTCATGAGTGGAATGTGACTTATCTGTAACGGTTTACCTTCATCTTCTTCTGATACATGAACACTTAGTTTATAAACTAGTTAAAGAAATTTTAAAAGCAATTTGTCAACCATTTTAGCTAATTGGCATATTACTGGACTGTTTAACAAATTTTAATGTTCACTTAAAATACTGGGACAAACATTTAATAACTGAAAAAAGTTACATTAACAAGACCTTAACCATAGCTGAGTGGTTGGTGTTAGGAAGGATATCCAGCTGTAAAAATCCTGCCAAAACAGTCACAGAAGCCTGGTGCAGGCTCCTGCCTGGCCAGCTCTTCTCAAACCGTCCCACCCATGCCAGCATGAAGGCAGACATTAAACGATGATGATGATGATGGGATGGGACATAAACCACTGCTGTTTTTTAACTGGTGGTGTTTAAAAATGTGATTTTGTTTCTCATGTGATAGAGCCATATGACATACATATTTTGGGAAAGATGATTTTTTTTTTTTTAACTTCAAAATTGAAAATGGAGGAAAGTGAGATACATTTTCATGATTTGATACTCTTTTATGTCCAGAAAGGATAAAAGCACTGTACAAACAGCAAAAAATATGTGCACTTTATAGAGGTGTCATAGCTGAGAGGACTGTTCATAAGTAGTTCACTAAATTTAGGAGTAAAGATTTTAAACCAGGAAACTATGAATGTTCAGGCAGACCTACAACCATTGATGATGGCCAAACTGAAATGCTAGTCTAAAATAACCCAGATCACATGACACAAGACATTGCAGAGATACTGCACATATTACATAAGATCATTATGAAGCATTTTAAAACACTTGGATACATGAATCACAATGATGTTTGAGTGCCTCATAGTTTAATGGAAAAATTTCCAGCTGTGAATCTCAGTTTAAATGCAACAAAAAAAGCAACTCATCTTGAAAAATAACAACCACAGATGATAAAAAAATGGACTGTTTCCAATAATATGGAGCAAAAAGGATCCTGGAGAAAAGAGCCAGTCACTATCCAAAGAAGGAGCTACTCTGTATCTAACAGGATTGGAAGGGCATTGTGTATTACAAGATCCTTCTGCAAAATCAGATGTTGAATTAAAATAATTATTGGTCCCAATTGGTGAAAAACATCCAGGACTGACAAATAGGAAGTACATTGTCTTCCTTCAAGTCAACACTAGACCTCATGTTTCTTTGCAGACCCAAAAGAAATTGGTACAGGTTGGTTTGGATGTCCTACCACACTCACCAGTGAATTATCATTTATTTATAATGTAAATGAATTACCATTTAACATGTTAAGAACTTTGTTATCAATTCTTTCAATTTTAATAAAACTAATACCATGCTGAAAAGTTCAGATATTTGTAGGAATAGAGTGAGCAACACCAGAGAAGCCTGATTGTTGAAGTTAAGGTTGAAAAAAACATGAAGGAATATAAAATGTAAATAGAGATGCCAAGTTAAAGTATGCCTATTAGTCAAACTAAAAGTTCTGTGAAAAGGAGTACAGTCTCAGGTGTGTGAATGAAATACAAAAATAGGTTATTTTTGTGGGGTTTGATAATTGTATTTTAGAAATAAATCTTTAACTATTTTAATATTTCATCAATGCCAATTATTATTTTACATCATCATCATTGTTTAACACCCGCTTTCCATGCTAGCATGGGTTGGACGATTTGACTGAGGACTGGTGAACCAGATGGCTACACCAGGCTCCAATCTGATTTGGCAGAGTTTCTACAGCTGGATGCCCTTCCTAATGCCAACCACTCCGACTGTGAAATTCAAATAGAAGCATGAATGTTTTTGCAAGTTTTCTTCATATTCAAATTGCTAATCTAAAGACAGCAAAATTAGAATTAGAGGTTTATATTGAATTTATATTATTATTAATAATAATAATAATATTTAATAAAAAAAATTAGTTCTTACCACTGCTATCTTTTTCTTTTTTAATTTGATCTCTGAAATAGATAGAGAAGTACTTTTAGTACAATTATAATTGCTGATTAACATTGACTATTACCGAAGATGAAGGTATCTATAGCTCATTAATATAATCCAATATATAACTGGTACTTAGGTATAACTGTGCAGTTGAGAAGTTCACCAACCACATGGATCTGGATTTAGTCCCACTATGCCAAACATGGAAGTGTTTTCTATCAAAGCCTTGTCAGTGGATATGGTAGGTGCAAGTTAACAAGAAGCTCCTTGTATGCATATGTGTATATTATATACATACACATGTAGGGATATATATATATATATATATATATATATAGGTATATGTACACATATACATGTATGGTTAAGCAGGCTGAAACTTCTAAGTCATGGTCAGTATTATTCTAGCTAAAGAATAATACACATATATTCTTTTTCATTTCACATCCTTTCTTTTCCTTGCTTGCATGGATTGGATGAATACATTATTTGAAGCATTGTTTTACAGTTGGATGCCTTTTTCTGAAGTTAACCCATACTTGTTTTTCAATTAAGGGAACACTTGTCCCACCTGACTTCAAAGGCATGAAATGCCCAAATGATTTGCTAACAATAAACACTAACACCTACCACTTTCATATAAGTGATTGCAGAAGTAAACAAACACACTTATATGACAGTCACCAAATTCACCCAGAAAGCTTTGATTGATCCACACAATTGGTCTAAACCTAAAAGCCACATGGCTGGGAAGTGTACTTCATACCTTCAAAGCCATGTGAAATAAGAGATGCCTTACTTGAAAAACAAGTATTAGTATCAGGAAAGACATCTTATTGTTAAACAAATATCTTAATAGCATTTTTATCCAACCTGTGCTAGCATGAAAGAAATGGACATAAATAAAAACACACGAAAGATAAAGTTCACCCAACAAAATATTGAGAATAATGAGATAATCTACATCATACAGAATCTAACTCGGTTTTAAATCATTTAAGTTAGATTCATATATTGCATTTAAATATAAAACTGCCTTTATCAAGCAGAAATAAAAGTGTGAAAAATAATCTTACCTCCAGTAAGATACAACCAAACATTTCCCAGGTGTATACTCCTCTACTCGAACACTATCACCAAGCCGTTCTCTAACAAGGCGTTGAATCTTAACAGAGAAAAAATAAACACATTTATGTTACATAAACTGATGAGTATAAAATTTCATTAATATTTTAGAAGGTATATGAGTAAAGTCATTTAATCAAAATAGTTGATACTTCTCAGTAGTTATATCTTTATCATTTACAGAAAGAGAAAACATTTTTACTGTAACTAGCTTAATTGTATTTAACATAAGTCTGGAACGAATTAACAAACATTGATTTGAATGTGACATATACATATTTTTTGGAGTAAATGTAAGGGCTATAGCTGCATGCTACTCAAGATGTCGATGGGAAGTGCAATGACATTTTCTTGATATGAGTAGCATTTGTTTTCTTGCTTTTCAAAGAGATAAGACCTTCAATGAAAGATGCTTTTGAGATCCCTACTCATTGAATCAAAGAAGGTTTGGCATATAGTGTCTAGGTTGCATATGGTTGAGAATCATTTGGAAAGAATAAAGGACAATATCATCAACATATATGTAGGTATTGTAGTGAATCTAGAATGGTAGAAGACAGACAGATTCAGAGGTGATTTGTCAAGTTTGAGCAGTAGGAAGTTGGATGCAAAGTGAGCAGTCACCTAAACTACTTCAAGGACTTAAAAAATTGAGTTTTTACCTAAAAGGAAAAGTTCAGTCAATTGCCCAGCTGTCAGAGATTGCTCAGGAATGAAACAAATGTGCTCCCAAGAGTAATTAGCATAAAACTGGCACAAGTTTGACCAGTTTGCTGAACTGAAGTGCAATAGGGTGTGGTGTGTGGATGCATACTAGGTGATTGCAATGAGGCAGTGGATGGATGATTTAATAGGTGTAGAAGTATTTATAGTTTGATAGAGATTAGGTAGGTGAAAGGACTCAAGGGTGTTTTCCTTATTTCAATGAAATATATATCAAATTTAAATAACTGTATATACATACCTGTGAGTGCAATACTTCCAGTTGTAAAGACAAACAGAAGGAATCTTAAGAGATGACTTAAGGAAATATATCTAAAATTATTGTGAAAAATATAAAGGAAGATACTTTTGTAAATTTGTACATATAAGATACAAAACATCAATTAGCTTTGATAACAATTATGTTAGCATGGAAAAATAAATGCTAAAACATTAATGAGCTTAATGTCAAAGGCTCTCTTTCTAAAATAAAGAGAAGAGGGATGTTTTGCTTTAAAACAGTATGTTAAAGGTACTTAAATTAATTCTCTAAGTATAAGAAAGGTAAAATAAGACAATTATAATCCAACAAGAGAATGCCTAGCTTTAAAGTTAGAGTGTACAGCAAATGCTCAATCTCTTTCAGACTGGAGCTATGTACAAGCTCTTTTAGTAACTAATTTAAATGAATTGATTAATAATAATCTTCTCTCATAACAAAAAGAAAAACATTTCTTTTTCCTTCCAAAAACCCTGGGGTGAAAGTATTACTCATTTCTATTCACCAGAGATACTTAGTAATATATTCTAAATAGTTAACGAAATCAGTTTTTTTAAGTCAACAAGATCTTTGGTTTCACATTACCAATTATGGCTGAAAGTATTTTCATAAAATATAGGACCAATAATGTATCCTCCATCTCATTTTATCTGTTACACTTTCTTCTGAAGTGATAATTCCACATTTGTCCAATCTCATACACGTGTGCCAGGGTAGATCATTCATCATCATTTAACGTCCATTTTCTATGCTGGCATGGGTTGAACTGGCAAGCCAGGAAGCTGCACCAGGCTACAATCTGATCTGGCAAAGTTTCTACAGCTGGATGCTCTTCCTAACACCAACCACTCCGAAAGTGTAATGGGTGCTTTTTACATGCCACCAGCACGGGAACCAGTCAGGCAGCATGATGAGGATTTTATAATAAGTTGACCAAAATAAGAAAATCAATGTTTTGTATTTCAAATTTTAAAGCACTACAAAAGCAATGCAGCAGAAATCATGATTTGATCAAGTCAAGATTAACCTGCTTAGACATGTTAAGAATAAATATGCAAATAATTGTTCCAGATCTTGATTTTCACAGTACAAATAACATTTTATCTTTTACTAAGGAGTGGCTGTGTGTTAAGTAGCTTGCTTACCAACCACACGATTCCAGGTTCAGTCCCACTGCATGGTACCACCTTGGGTAAGTGTCTGCTACTATAGCCGCAGGCTGGCCAAAACCTTGTGAGTGGATTTGGTAGACGGAAACAGAAAGAAGCACATCACATATATATATATATATATATATATATATATATGTTTGTGTGCCTGTGCTTGTCCTACCACCATTGCTTGACAACCGATGTTGGTGTGTAACATAGCGGTTCAGCACAAGTAACCGATAGAATAAGAATCAGGCTTACAAAGAAGTCCTGGGGTCGATTTGTTCAACTAAAAGGTAGTGCTCCAGCATGGCCACAGTTAAATGACAGAAAAGAATAAAAGAATCTCTAAGTTTCCTTATTTCAAAATACTGCTTCAGTACTAAGATACTTCTTACTCATTAGACAATATATTTATCAAAAGTGTTTATACACATTAATTTAACAACAAAAATGTTCTATGTAATGCTAACCACTATTAATGAAACAAACTGAGCAGATTTATTATATTCTGAGCATGTAGACAGATTAGTTCTACAACTTGTAACACAAATAAAGATAGTTCACTAATTTTTTGATTGTGTTTTGTGACATTAAACAAATGCATCAGATAATTCTTTTATAAAAATCATGAAAAATATTTCATCTTTGCACAAAAAGTATACGTAGCATTCTGTAGAGATCATGTAGAGGTTTCTCATTATCCAGAAGACGAGACTGCACTAGTCTATGGATGTAGTTTACCTAATAAAATAAAAATGACTTCTTTAATGTATTTTTTTTAATATTCATGTATAACATAATGTTTAAAATGAATTTAGTCGAACAGAAAAATAACACAGCTTGAAACAGTATTACAAGTGATATATTCCAAATTGTTGAATATGTATGCAAGTATATGTACAAATTTGAAAAAAATCTCTAAAATATTTTTTGACTGAGATTATTCCTTATAAAATCACTAAATGTACCAATTATGGATCCTTATGAACACATAACAATAAAACAAATAAAATAATAAATTATTTATTAATAGCCACATCTTGATATATGGTGATAATCCTTTCTTCTATAGGCACAAGCCCTGAAATTTTGTAGGAGGGGACTAGCCAATTACATCAACCCCAGTGCTTGATTGGTACCTATTTTTATTGACCCCAAAAGTATGAAATGCAAAGTTGACCGTGAAGGTATTTGGACTCAAAATGTAAAGATGGGCAAAATGCCACTAAGCATTTTTGTCTGGCATGTTAACGATTCAGCCAGCTCACCGCTTTCATACATGGTAATAATGAGAAAGGAACTTTGGCTAAAACATTAAAACAATGTGCATTATTTTTAAATGTATTTGAACCATGCTTCAATTAGTTTAAAATTAGACGCCAATTAAGTGTTTCTTTTGCTAAGTATTTGACACATTAAGCTACTTTTTTAATGTAAATAACATTTTACAGAAACTAAAATTCAAGAAGAATGTTAGCTCACACATTGAAAAAGAAATTGTTATATTAAAAAATATCAGCAAATTTCTCTATTACTGAAAATCCCAAGTTGAAAGTGCCACTATAATGATGTATATATCTCTTGAAATAAAATTTACTTAGAAAAATATTTGAATATGTAAATACTAAAATTCAACAAGTAAATCGATGCTTTAAACTTAGAACTATTAAATGTTTACCTGCAGAGAGTGGACCAAGCTTTTTCCATCTACAAAAACATTTTTAAAAAAAGCATAGAATGATCAACAGAAATATAAAATGAACAGGTGATAGGTCTAATTTCATATGAAAATATTAAATTGAAAGACTATAACAACTCTTAAGATTAATTAGTTCTACATGTTTCAATCAATTTTTAAATAAATATCTTTATGGGATTACATTCTTATTTTAATTAAACTGTTTCAATTAATTGTTGTCAATAAGCCCTATATTGGGTTTAACTAGTCAGATCAAATATCAAAAGCCTCCCAGACATGACCACCTCTTTATTTTTCATAGGCATAGTGTACCTGAAGTCCAGTATTCAAAGTATCGTTTTTTTAAAGACAGTATGAGCTAAAGAAGATTTAGCAGATAGTTCTAACAGTTCAAGCAACTATATAGAGGCTCCCACATTGTATGACATATGCCATGGGACTAGTCATGGATATTCATGCTTATTTTCATATTTGATAGTAAGTATTTAAAGAATTAAAAGATTCAGTAGTTCAAATTGATAAGCTGCCAGCCTAGACATGACCACCCAGTCCTTTTCCTAGGCATAGCATACCAGGACATAATCTATTGTCCCTTTTTTTTTTAAGACAGCAAAGTGTGATATGAGGAAAATTTAGCTGCTAATTCCAGCAATTTGTGCAAGAGTTTGTATTCTAATACCAACAGTTGCTGTTTCTGCAGTCAAATCATTTTATTTGTATTGGTCATGCCTAAGCAAGCCAAGTGAAATTGTAGTCATGGCCAATGCCAGTGTTGCATAATTGGCACCTGTGCCGGTAGCATGTAAAAAGCACCCTTCGAATGTTGGGCCTCATGGAAGCAGTGACAAGGGACCAAGACCTATGGTAATATACTGTGCTTGGGAGGACCTGTCAAGCCAAATGAGATCATAGTCATGGCTGATGCTGGTGTTACATAACTGGCACGTGAAAAGTACCCACTACACTCTCGGAGTGGTTGGTGTTAGGAAGGGCATCCAGCCATAGAAACCATGCCAAATCAAATTGGAACCTGTGCAGCTCCCCAGCTTACTAGTTTTTCAGTCAAACTGTCCAACCCATACCATCATGGAAAGTAGGTGTTAAATGATGATGCTGATGATGAGCTAAATTTGAGGAAGTAGTGTCATTAGCTTACAGTGCTAAGCTTAAGTCACTCTATGGTAACCCTAGGGAAATATTGATACCTTTTTCATTGAATACTTCACTGAAGTTTCTATAGATGATTTTTTTTAATACACAAATCACTAGGGATAGTCTACAACTCAAAAATGATCCTTTAACTTAGTGCATCACTAAATTTGCCCTGCAATATTCTTTCTGTTCGACTTCCTATATTCTGAAGAACATTTCTAAAATTATATTTTTAACATTTTTATGGAGAAGCTTCAAGAACATTTGTGGAATCTTGGTTATTCAACATTTATTTGTTTTAACTAGGTTAACTGCCATATCGATTTTGTCTACCATTCTTCTGGTGTCAATAAAATTTCAATCTTTCAAATTTCTTTTGAATTTCACACAAATTCTTAAAATCCCTTATTGTTTGGATGTTTTGAGAAGTAATGGAATCATTTCAAAAAGATACAAAATGATATTAAAAATAAAAGTCCCAATCAAATACTGGCTTTGGTTCAACAGTCTACAGTTCTACCCAAAAAATGTTGGCTTTTTGTCAAAACATATATGAATAGTAAAAAAAAAAATCAACCTATATCAGAGATATCAATATATATAACTTGATTAAGAGAAATATTTAAACAATACCAACCACCAGTCTGATGATCTTCTACCAAAATAGCAATGTCTAGTAATCGCCATGGTATAGTAGGACTGTCTCCCATCAGAGTTAGTGTCACCTGAATCACATCAAAAATATTCTTACAGGTAACAAATACTCCAGAAAGAATACATCAAGATAAAGTCACATCAATCAAGATACTAAAATTAGATAACCTTTCAGTTTTAATACGAAGAAAATACTAAAGATAACTGAATTAAAATATCAATACGATTATATTAAAATATGTTGAAACAGTGGGAATGTATATAGAAGTTAATCTATCTTAATATTGCCTCTTTACAAATAAACACTTCTATCTAAAGAGAGATACTAATTAAACTTACCTCAAATTCATGTTCCACAAGAAACTTTACTCGACCATTTTCTAAACAATAAACAAAATAAGGAAAATCAATTTTAACTATAATATAGGATAATGCATTTGATTAAAAACAAGAATTTAAAATTAAGTTAGTAAAATATAACTCATAGTTCACAAAAGAATTGAAAAGTAGAATAGGCATAGAAAAAAGATCAAGCATTTCATCAAACAGATATCCTATGTTTTGGGGTTTTTTTTTTTTTTTGAGGTCTTTTTCTTTAAAACTTTCCATCAACAGATTTTGAAAAGACCTAAGATTTCAGTAGACACAATCTTTTATCTTGTTTTGTCATTAGATTAGGCCATGCTGAAGGGTTTAATGAGACAAAACTCCAGTACTTATTTTTTTTCCTTAAGTCTGGTACGTATTCTATCAGTTTCTTTTGCCAAAGCACCATAGAGCCATAAATAAACCAATGCCAGTCAAGTGGAGGTGGTAACAAATGTTTGCTTGTACATCAGGGATTAAACTAGCCAAATGTATATATACTATTTTTAAAGATGGTTATGATTTGAGAAAGGTCTAGTTGCTATTTCAAGCATTTGAGTAAGTACATAGATGTCCACATTGGCACATGACTTTGTTCTATAAAGATACATAGTTATGTGTCTATATCATGAAATTTTAGTCATAAATTCAAAAGAATATTAGTATGTTTTTACAGCACCCACCTAAACTCACAATTCAGCATTGAATATATAAAACAAATCAGATTAATAATTTAAAGCAATGTAAAAAACAACTATTAAATAATAATTCAGATGTATGACCATACCTATTTTTAGACGTCTCATTTGTGGAGGAAGCTCACTGCACACTAACCGATACTCTATCACTTGACTCAATCTTTGTAAAGTGAGGCGTTTCTCTGTCACTGTTATTGGATCAACAGGAACAATTTTGTCCTAAAAAAAGGCAAAGATATTTCTTTTTTGTCAGAACACTCTTGAAAAAAACATTTTATAAAAACTTCATTTATGTGACGGTTACTTGAAAAGTTCATAGGCTGGCCAAGATACTCTCACAGAATGTGATCAAATGAAATTCATTTTTCAACATAGTCCCCATTGCAGTTCACACACTTCTCCCATCGATGTTTTAGTCCTTGGATCACATTGGTGAAGAAGCTTTTCATCTCATTGGTTGAAAAAGTCATCAACAGCAGATATATCGTCATCACTGAGATACAAGTTCCCAGCCAAGTGTTTTTTCATGTTGGGAAACAAATGATAGTCAGATGAGGCCAAACTAGGAGAATATGGAGGATGATGAACCAGTTTAAAACATAGTCATGCACAGAAACAATGTACTTATTATTAATAAGAAGAGTTGAAATTAATGCATGGAAGATTTCACAGCTCTAGCATCACTCCTTCATGGTCAGCCTATGAACTTTTCAGCCCACCTTCGTAAAATTTTATAAAGATTTTCTTTTAATTAGAATAAAGCCAAACTTATTAAAAAGGAAAGGGTGTAATAGATTGACACTACCCTAATATATTACCAGTATTTATTTTATAAATACTAAGTAATGAGATTCAATGTCAATATCAATGGATTTAAATTGAAAACAGGGAGAAAAAGCTAAATACTTTAATGTGTTTAGTTTGACACTACTATTTCACCAGCCGTTTTATAATAATAGTTAAATTAGTAATGATATCACAATATATTCTCTTCAAATATAAAATAAGATATTTTTTTGTGCTACAATAAAAATGGTTATTGTAATGAATTTATATTTTGCCGTATAGCAGTACTAATTACATGACAGATATATCACAAACGAAAATAAGAGCAGTAGTTGATCTTACTCGAATGCAGGTTGGTAATCTGGGGTAGGTCCCAGTTGTTAAGACATCAACAGCATAAGGCAATGGAAAGTTTGGAAGACTAAAATGTAAAGAAAACAAAACAGACTGTATTCACCAGCTAGCTCTCACTTTAATTCAGTACAAGTTACAACGGTTAGGCAAATTAATAACATATCAGTCTCTAAATGTGAAAGTGATCACAATCATATGCTACCAGTACAACTTTATTATGATGGAGTTAAGTTACTGAAATTCCCTAACACAGTAGAGTATTTAAGAGAAACTACTAGAATAGCACTCACTTTCTAGCTGAAAGGTTTGCATTCTATTAAAGGAAAATAACGTTTGTTTAGCAAGTCAAATGCATTTTAGCTACAGCTGTTTTTCTTCACCTGATCATCCTCATTGTCATTTACAGTCCCTTTTTCCATGCTAGGATGATAAGAAAAGATGAGCCAGAGGGCTCTATGTCTGCTTTGACATAATTTCCACAGTTGGATTCCCTTCCTAACACCAACTGCACTCCCTCTTTATATATATATATATATATATATATATCGTTTTTGGATTTGGTTTGCAAGATTTTTTATGTGATTTCATGTGTTGAAGCATATTCTGTTGTGTCTGGGGAGAGTCATTCTCTTATTGTGCCTTAAAAGAGTCAAGACAATTGAAAAGGTTGCAAGATGCAATGAAAATTTTAAGAAAATAAAAATAAGAAATAAGTGGAAATTTTACTGGTGAGTGTGTTAAATTTTAAGGCACAATAAGAAAATGACTCTCCCCAGACACAACAGAATATATATATATATGGGGAGCAACAAAGAAAGGTTTCTGAAGGATATAAATATGTGTATGTTGTGCCATCTGATACATACAAGACAGAAGAGAAAGATGCTTATACATCCATTCATATTAAATATCTAACCTGCACACATAAACACTAGATATATGCCTCACAAAGTCTCAGCTAAAAACTTTTTACACAGTTTTTTACTAATGCCAGTAACATGTTGTAAAGCATCAGTTACTGATGATCCAGAGTGAGAAGCTGGATCCAAATTCAAAAACATACGTAGACACCAAAATACCTGTAACATCACACATCATTCAAAATTTTGTAAATGTTGCCAATAATTTGCAGTGGAACCCAGGAATAAACTAACTCCAACTTGTCTCTGCTGATGCAAAACTACTTAATATATACTAGGCAGCATACAAGTACATATCTGATTTAGCACAATGTGGTATATTATCCAGTGTGTTTCCAAACCAAACTTAAACAGGTTATATCTGAGGAGAAATATCCATAATGTTATTTTCTGGGAAAGGAGAAATCATTGCCACAAAAATTAGGAGTTGTAAGCAATAATCACTGACAAGCTTGTTATAAACATTGACAAATAACATTAGTAATAATTTTTGCAGGACAAGAAAACTTATTACAACAGGATATAAAGAAAGGCTACAATTTTCTTTGTCAAAGACAGAAAAAGAAGAAAAAGCACACTGAACTTACCGAGCATTAACTAAAGTTTCTCTTGCCATTCTGGCCATAGCATCAGCTGTTTCTACAAACAATAATGATTGCTGTTCCAAAAAGTTGCATATTTCCTACAAATATCAAATTCATTTTAGATGTTGCACAGGTATCAAAATATGTTAATGTTAAGTCTATAGCTATAATACTGTAACATTTAATGTAAACATGTACACAATATAACAGATGCTACTAAAGATAAATTGATAACTTTCTATTAATTAAGGTATGGAACAATGGCATTAGGTATATTAATTAGGTAAGTATATGATGATAATAGTTCATCTGTCAAATCTGAGGATGACCTAGTGACTGCTAAAACTATAACATATAAGAGAGAGAAATAAGGAAAACAAAAGAAGATGCCTCAAGTTATTATGTTCATCTATGGTGATCAATGAAGACAATAACTTTGACCACACAGCACGTCAGCAGAAGAGACAACCATGCAACAGACTGGAGAATTACTACTGCTCCTATATATATATATATATATATATATATATATATATATATATAATTATGTGTATTTCTTCTATCTTAATGAATAAAAATTCTTCTGAT
>NC_068982.1:121980048-121987235 GCF_001194135.2 Octopus bimaculoides
ATAAATGGGTTAATAGAAACCAATGTAGCAAAGAACACAAAATAACTGTGGTTAGCTCCTGTTTTTAAGGCAGGAACTCTTTGAAATTTTGGGTATTTGAGTATATTTAAGAATTTAAGGATTGGAGAAAACGCATGTTATAATTGCATACTTTATTCCTACATATGTTTCAAAGGATTACAACCTGTGTGATCCATAGGGATCTTTGATATTAAAATTGTAACCTTCTCATCAGGGAAAGCATGGGAATCATCTTAAACGTAAGACATTATGACCGATTATGAAAACAATAGATGGATAAGGTTATGACTTGATTCATTTGAAAAAAAAAAAAAAAACTCTTCAATTGCCTGTGCTATGGAAGTGACAGTATTTCAGTCACAAATGTGTGATGTCCAAACCCCTGCAATGAAAGGTCTGTCATTGGCTCCAAGCAGTTTCATTATCTACTTTGACATTATTATTTTGTTAATGTTGAGATAAAAAAAAATAGCATTCACTTGCTTTCAAATAAAGTTAGTATATACTTATTTTCATATTTTCATAAACTAACAATATATGATGTCTGATAGTTAGTAGTGTTTGATAGGATATTTATCTTGATGTTTATATCAATGTCATAGAAAGATAGTTGAAACAGTTGGTAAAAAAAAGAGTGCTACATAAAGTGTTCAGTTAAGATTATGGCTTGAATGCCAAAAAGCACTTTGCACTTGAAATAAGAGATTTTGTTATAGAACAGCTGACAAATGAAGACAACTTATCAGAAGGATGTAGTGTCAAAGATTTATCTGTGATAAGTAGTAAAAAAAAAAAAAAAAAAAAAAAGCAGGAAGCAAATGTGCCTAGTATTGTAGAAGTAGTAGAGTCAATAAAAATGATGTGGATTAAATAAAGGATAAGTTAATTAAACAGAAAGAAATGAAGTTAGAAATAATCATTGAAGTTTTCCCGTTATTTGCAATTTTCTTCTTTTAAATCTCACTAATTCTAACCTTGAATAAATATTGTTTTAACTAGGAAAATATTGTTTTGATGTGAAAATAACTGATACATAAAGTCTACATGTGCAAATGAATTGTCTGGATATTGTAATATAAATGGTTACTTAGCAAATAGGAAATTGTTTGCACAAGTGACAAACATAAAAAGGATTGCAATACAAATGACTGATTTATGTTTTATATGATAAATAAGCATAGGTATTCATAATGGTAGCACAAATCATCAAGTAACAAACTAATTCCAAAATAAATATTGGGTTAGACAGCTGTTGTCTTAAAAATCTCTCAGCAAAATGTATTTGAGTTGTTAAGAAAGAAATCATATAAGTGACAAAAAATTTACCCCGCATTTATCCACTTTACTAGCGCTATTAGCCCACTTCACCAAGGCCAAGAGGCGAACAAATAACTGGCGTGTTCTCTGTGAAAACTGGACAATCTCTATTTTTCTGAAATAAACAAAAATAATAAATATATAAAATAAAACAGGACATCTATGCAGCAAGTTTACTCAATATGTGAAAGCATTTTTAATGTTTACACTATACCTAAAACACACCACAAACATTGATAAACCAAACACCTCAAAGTTGTTCTCTTTTAGCTTAGCAAAATTCCTTTAAATTTAACTTTAATATTATCTTTCAACAAGACTAAATATGAAATAAAGTGTTAATGTAAACTGTATTAAATATCATAAACAGTATTATACACAGATGGATAAAGAAATTCTAAGAACAGGAAACCAGCATCGAAGACAAACCATGCAGTGGAAGACCATCAATTGCAACCAATGATATGAATCACCAGCAACAGAATAAATTGATTCAGGCAGACAGATGCAGCACAACCTGTGAACTTGCTACACGACTGAACTGTTGTCATAATACATAGGAGATGATGGATGACTGAGTATCAGAAAGTGTGTGTAAAGTGGATAGCTTGGTTGATGAGACTAGATTTGAAGGAGAGAAAGGTGGAAGTCTACTTCAATCTGCTGTAAGTATTTGAAGCCACTGAAAACATGGTTTTGCCCACTTTTACCTTACTTCCAGTACAACCTTTGTATATACACTCAATTTCTACATCTAGATCTCTCCATAACTCTCTTTCACCCATCACCAACAACTTCTTTCAAGACAAATAAGAATTACCCATGCCATTAAAATATTAATGTAAAAAAAATGTATTATTTACCGTTCCATATCTGATTTTCGTGGAAGCCTGTAAAATAAAATTTTTAGAAAATGAAGATATTTGAACAATTAATATATTTTTGTTATGCAAATTATATTTGAGCCTAACATAAAATAATAGCAACACAAGTGTTTCCTTGAGACAAGTTGGGGAGCAAGAAGTGTGGCTCTTTGAACAAAATAACAGTCTATCAACAACAGCTGATAGAAGAATTGAAACCTCAAAACGGGTAATCTACTGCTAATGAAATGCCGAAATATCAGCAAGAGAGACAATCTCATAATCCACATAAGTACTACATAGTTACCATATCCACAGCAATCACATAAATGACTGGATGAGAATCTTTGAAGCACTCTTCTACAGCCAAATACTCTTCTTGATGCTCATCCTTATTTATTTTCAGATGAAGTACTTTGTTCAGATAGGGTTCTTCTTCAACATTTAGGAGAATTGTAACATTTGGATAAATGTGAAAGTCAACAAATTTTATTTGAGCTTACAAAATTCATAAAATATATATAAATACTTATATACTCTTAAGAGTGATGCATATACATTGGACCTCATGGAAGCAAAGTTGCTGAGCTCCCTACGAGTGTTGAGCCTCATAGAAGCAATGACCAAGACCTTTGGCATCATGTTGTGTTTGAGAAGAAGACCCGTCAAACCAAGCAAAATCACAGTCATGGCAGATACCAGTGTCACGCAAATGGCACCCATGCCAGTGGCACATAAAAGCACCCATTACAATCTCGGAGTGATTGGAAAGGCATCCAGCCATAGAAAACCATGCCAAATCAGACTGGATCCTGGTGCAGCCTTCCAGCGTGCCAGCTCAGTCAAACCGTCCAACCCATGCCAGCATGGACAATGGACGTTAAATGATGATGATGATGATAACATGAATAACTTATGAATAAATAACAATATATACACTTACAATTCTGACAGTACAGACATTTCTGCATAAGTTCTTTGAATAATATAGTCAATAAGAGTGTTAAGCGCAATACTTCCACCTCCTGTACCTCCCCCTTGTGACGGGCCAGTCGGCATAGGAAGCTGACTGTCAATGGGGGACATCTTGGAAATTCAAAGTTACAACTCACAGCTGAAAAAATAAAAGATAAATATAGATGAATTTAATACAAAGCAAAATGTAAATCATTTAAAACCAATGAAAAAAAAGTTTAAAAACCATTAATAAAAATTAAAAAATTTACTGTGCTTATGTTGTCATTAAGGGTTTAAAAGACAATACAGATTCTTGTACCTTAGTGAATACTATGGTAGCACTTGATGCAGCTATGCAGTCAATTTTTCAAATGGTAGTTTCCTGCTGTAAACACCCACAAATGAAACAATGTCCCTTATCAGAACATAGGCTGTGTTGCACCTTTTTTGTTTACTCACACTGATCTTTGCTCTTACATTACCATTTCCTATATTTCGGGATTAACCAAGCAGATTTTTGTCACATTTGCATGTGTCCTAGTAACAAAGAGTACCATAAGATAGACCTTTTCATACATACCATTTACAGTCTGGCATGGGTAAACACTGTTGTTATAGACCATTTTACAAATATTGTTAATCTATTATTTAAAATTTACAGGAAACTATCATTTTTATCTTGATAACATAAATACAAGACGATGTTATAATAGTGTATTTATATCATAATGTTACTGTAAAAGATCCCTTTCAGTCATGAATGACCATACAATTGCACCTAGAAAGTTCCCCTCCAAGGTACAAGTCCGGGCAAGGTTGTTTATGGAAGACCAGAGTCACTCATGCATACCAACCTCCCCTCTCTACGCCATTGATGTATCCAAAGGAAAGGAAAAAGCTGATACAGCTTGGCACCAGTGATATCACAACTCATTTCTACAGAAGGTTTTGACTTGAAGGAAAGCTGGTTCCTTCTATCATCATCATCGTTTAACGTCCGCTTGCCATGCTGGCATGGGTTGGACGGTTTGACTGAGGATCAAGTTTAGCAAATATAAAGAGGCTTCTTTGTTGGCCTTGTCTCCACAAGATATAGAATACATCATTGTATCCTCAATTACTATTTTGCTCTCACATCCAACATTTCAAGAGGGAAGGAACTAATCATAAAAGACAACCTCCGAAATCAACCGTAAATCACTCTTTTCCTTTACGACCAGTATACATCAAAGCAACTGAGCACATACCCGCCTCCAAAACACACTAGAAATTTCTTGTCCTTCAATATATTGAAATCAAATCCTTTTACTCATAGTTAACGATTTATCTACAGTTATTATCCCTGAATGACTAAATAAAGTATTTTGGATTGCTAAAAACAAAGTAAAGTTGTTTATTCTTCTTGATAGCGGCAAACGATTCAACCTTTGAGAACATTCTAGCAAAGCTAATCGTCTTTAGATTCCACCTTAGCACTAATCACTGACGGAGCGGTTTGAACCCAATTTCGAGATTCTTTACAAACCGATTTCATTCTCATGCTAAACTGTCAGACAGTCTTTCATTTAGAGTAGAATTTATCTGTCGGAGAATTCAAGCACGTTACCATCTATAATTGGTTTAAGATGCCATGTAATAAAAAACTAAATCTTTGCTTCAATTCTAATAAACAAATCCTAAATAGTTGTAAACATGATTCCATCAAACTTTTTTTAAATAGTAATAAAATAAAATGTTAGATTTAATAATTAAAATTTAACACAAAACTTATTTCTAGTAACGGAATGTTTTACATCACAGCTAACTTTATATAGAGCATTATTAAAGAATGGTAAAATCTTTTTTCTTTTAATATGGACAGGTTATTTTAGCCCCCATCCACCCCCATATCCATATCTGATCGAGTTGACCTACAATTAAAGTCGTTCCGATCATAACCATCGCGTTTTATTCTCTCGAACTTTTCATGTATAGAACAACATTATCTAAACTGTCATTTTATCTTATTTAAAGATGGTATATGATTCGAAGTGAATTAGGTTGCAATTTCTAGCAGGTCGAGCGAGCGTGTAAGAATCCTCCTCGAAGCTCGTCAATCTGGACAGTTTGCTTGTTTTGTGATTGTCATCTTCATATCAGAAGTTGCGAAGTTTCGAAAGCATTGCTGTGTTGTTCACAGACGTAGATTTTCGATGGGAAACAGGGAGAAAAATCATCAAGCAAAACTACATTACAAAAATAAAAGAGCCGTAATAATTCAACACTTTATATGAAAAATAAATAAGAGCCGGCCACTGGAGTAAACAACGAGTTAAACTTATGAACCAGTTTCTATTCTTAATTATTTCATATATACGTTATATAGCTCTTGAGAATCTCATTTCTCCTCACCTATATTTTTTTAGAAATTTGTGGGACCTCAACATACCATTTATTATTACATCAGTTCAAACTCATGTAATAATGCCTAACAATAACAACATATTGGAATGAAATTCTTTCACTGATAGCTGACGATTTACTACAAAATTAAACACCCTAAATAGATATATAATGTATTTACAATAAGCTGAACTCCTGAAAAGTCGAACATATATATATATATATATATATATATATATATAGACAGATAGATATGAAAGAATAAGAACGTACCGTGAAAAAAAAAATGCTGCACTTCAGAGAAGAAAGATACGAAGATGCGATTATGCCTCGCACTGATGGCGGCTTAGATTTAGCACTTTGCGCCACCTGCTGGCTGATATTCATCAAACGAAGGGGAGGAAACTTTCCTAGTTACTATCAACTTCCACGATGTAAGTGTAACTTGTTTAATTCTTTGTGGCATTTCTGAACATTGACTGTTTTTAATTGTTAATTGTTATGATTTTACAGTGATGTTAAGATGCATTATGCGTGTTAGATAAATGCCTAAATTTAAAAACTCACAAGGTGCTTGATGAACATACTCCGAAGTAAAATGTTACGACTTAGTGGAGCAACATTTCATAAAGGCGGCATATCTTCGGTTTAGTGCCCCCACTACCGGTATTTTTTTTTAATGCATGTTTTTAACTGAAATTTTGCAGGCATACGTTATTAAATGCAATATTGATGAAATAAAAACAAAAACTTGTCGATTTTTTTTACTAACTTGTTCGTGATTATTATACAACTGAAAAAAAAATCGATATTATCTTAATTAATATCATTTATTATTTACTCTTTTACTTATTTAAGTCATTTGACTGCGGCCATGCTGGAGCACCGCCTTTAGTCGAGCAAATTGACCCAGGACTTATTCTTTGTAAGCCTAGTACTTATTCTGTCGGTAACTTTTGCCGAACCGCTAAGTTACGGGGACGTAAACACACCAGCATCAGTTGTCAAGCGATGTTGGGGGGACAAACACACACACATATATATATATACGTATATATGAAGACACTTGCCAAAAGTGCCACGCAGTGGGACTGAACCCGGAACCATGTGGTTGGTAAGCAAGCTACTAACCACAGCCACTCCTGCGCCAATATAAATTGGAAGGCTCAATAAAAAATTCCTATTTTCGTTTGGTCTGCAACAATTCAGTATTATTACTGAATGCTTTTGTTTTGCATTGTGTACCCATACTTTTGATTTGTATTGTAGTTCGCTTTATCGTGCCTTTGACTTTCACGTTGATAATAAATGATATAAAGTAAAGATTATTTGCCAACCTAATGTGGCATCATCTCCAGCTGACTATACGACGATATCTCCTAAGCGTCAGTAGTGGTGTGCAAGAGAGACGATTGCGCTGGTTTGGACATGTGGTGAGAATGAATGAGGATAGCTGCGTGAAAAAGTGCCACTCCCTAACAGTTGAGGGAACCCGTGGAAGAGGTAGGCCCAGGAAGACCTGGGCTGAGGTGGTGAGGCAAGACCTTCGAACATTGGGCCTCACCGAGGTGATGACTACTGACCGAGACCTTTGGAAATGTGCTGTGCGTGAGAAGACCCGGCAAGCCAAGTGAGATCGTTGCCAGT
>NC_068982.1:121987304-121999219 GCF_001194135.2 Octopus bimaculoides
GGTGGCACATAAGATGTACCATCCTGAGCGTGACCGTTGCCAGTACCGCCTGACTGGCCTTGTAGGGTTTTCGAGCGAGACCGTTGCCAGTGCCCCTGGATTGGCTCTTGTGCAGGTGGCACATAAAAGACACCATTTCGAGCGTGGCCGTTTTCGTGCGGGTGACACGTAAAAGCACCCACTACACTCTCTGAGTGGTTGGCGTTAGGAAGGGCATCCAGCTGTAGAAACTCTGCCAAATTAGATTGGAGCCTGGTGTAGCCATCCGGTTGCACCAGTCCTCAGTCAAATCGTCCAACCCATGCTAGCATGGAAAGCGGATGTTAAACGATGATGATGATGATGATGTACATAAAAGCATTGATAAGTATTCACGTTCACATACTTTTCATGTACAAACATGTGCACACACTTATGTACATGCACATCCACATATATAAAAAAAAGATGCACATAAAAACATACATATATATATATATGCTCATCCATGCTGGCATGGGTTGGACGGTTTGACTGGGCTAGTATGCTGGAAGGCTGCAACACGCTCCAGTGGCTTTCTACGGCTGGATGCTCTTCCTAACATCAAGCACTCCGAGAGTGTAATGGGTGCTTTTACATGTCACTGGCACGGGTGCCATTTGTGTGACACCAGTATTTGCCATGACTGCGATTTTACTTGGTTTCATGGGTCTTCTCAAGCACGACATAATGCCAAAGGTCTTGGTCATTGCCTCCGTGAGGCCCAACACTCGAAAGGAATGCTAGCCACTTTGCCTCCATGAGGCCCAACGCTGCTGATATATATATATATTCATATTCAGTTAAATGAAAGCAAGAAAATGGAGAGTTAATAATAATTATCTATTATTAAAAAATTGGTAATCTTTATTTCTTATAGCTGTTTCCATTAGTACTCAATAGGTAAATTACAAATTTATGCTTCAAATTTGCATTTATATGTTATTAGCATAATTTCATCAAAGAAAGACATACATTAAGATATTACATGCCGACCTTTATATATATATATATATATATATATATATATATATATAATGTATGTATGTGAGTGTGTGTAAACCCTCTAAGAATCCATAAGTCAGGAAAAAATGCTCTCCTATATCTGTTAGTAGAGTGGGTATGTTAATCAAAGTGTACGGTATTATGTATTGCACCTGATCTTACCAATCAGTTTTGCACTAGGTGTTCAACGGAGTGTCAGGTAACAGTTCGATTAAGTAATTCTGTGCTTTTAAGAGTTGGCATTTAATACTTCATTTCATAACTACCATCTCAGAAGAGTACTGCATTACATAATCGGACTGTTACTTAACACTCCATGGAACTCCTAATGCGAAACTGATTGGTAAGATTAGCCATAATGGATTTTGTGTTTGTGTCCCTGTAACTTTGCGGTTCAGCAAATATCTACAGTATAAGTACCAGGATTTAAGAAAGTACTAGAGTCAATTCATTTGACTAAAAATTCTCAAATCAAAGCCCCAGCATGGCTGCAGTCTAATTATTGAAACAAGTAAATAAAAAAAAGATAAAGTTATGGTGAAAACAGAGATAGGAGGGCACTAAACCGTAGTTATGTCCTACTGAGGCTATGCACTGCATGCCTTTCACTTTCATGTTGATCAGGATAATAATATCAATTTTTAAGTTGTGCAATGATCAAGAGCCAAGTTGTAGGATGGTTTTAAGTATAAACTTCTTTTCCGTGTAAAAGAAAATATGAAAAAAATTTATAAAAAATTTATCAATCAAAATTTTCATCATCTACACTTTGAAAATGTATTCAGGAAAAATTCATTTAAAAATTCCACTAAAATATATCTATTATTAAGAAGATTATGTAAAAAAAAAAAAAAGTCCCTCATTCACCAAATGCTTCATATCAGAGAAAGACTGACGCTATGAAAGTGTTGCCCCAGCATGGCCGCAGCTCTTGTGCTAAAGCGATTAAAACAGTACACACACACACCAACACATATGAATATTCATGCACAAATAACTATGTGTACATAAATGTTCATATATATTGATATATGCATGCATCTATATAACACGCAACGTACAGAATACATCCACATATATACACAGCTCACAACCACATACTTCTCATATGACGTATTTACGCAACTCTATTTCGATATAAATATGTCGGATGTACTTTTCTAATACTTCCTTAGTTGTTCTCCAGTTTGACAAACTTTTAAGAAGCATTAAACCCTTCTGCAAGTACGCCCACGAACACGCTCATATACATACACAAAAAGCACATACATACATAAAATGTACTTAGGTCATAGGGGACCTAAGAAATTGGTTGGTGAATAGTTTCCTCTTTTTACCTAATGTAGATACCACCTCTCAGACTGTTGCTTGAGTTTCAGCACATATGAGATACCCTTACAAAACTTATGCCATTACAACACAGAAGATCCCCACTACCCAATCTATTCCATAATTTGGTTTTTTATCAGGGGTAGGGGAACAAAAATAGGATTTAAGCTAAATCCTTTACTTCCCTAAAGAGTACTCCTTATGCATCTGCTTATCAATAAAGGCTTCACCATAACTCTAGGGGAGTTTTACTTTTTGATCCCTAATTTTTCACTTGTGAATATGAAGAGTAAACGCATTGTATTGGCAGATTCTATGAGCAGTAGCAGCAGCAGGTCAATTCTAATCAAGCAGACCTATAATGAACAGGCATTCCAGCCATGACAATCACATCTTTGTTTTCTTCAAATGATGAATTAGCTCAGTGTTCAGAGCACAAGTCAAACTGCGTTGCAATATTTGTTCCAACTCTCTACACTCTTTTTGCATTTAATAATTCTTTCAGGGGTGATAAAGTTAAAATATACCAGTCCAAGTTGTTCGTACAAATACACTGACTATGTATATATGTTTGTATTACTATCTCCTTGCCTTTCATCATGTGATAGTTGTAAGCAGTGTCCTTCATTTCAGAGACACGTCTAGTCATGGGGAAAAATTACCTTCCTTGGAAAATAGATGAGGGTTGGTGATAGGAAACGCATCCAGTTGTTGAAAATCTGTCTCAACTAATTTCATGTGACCCATGCAATCATGGAAAAGTAGACATTAAAATGATGATGACAACAACAACTCTCTGTTAACTGTTTTTATTTACAAATTAATGTGTTAATCATTTGCATGAGAATGTATTCAAATGATTCTTGCAACCAGAACTTACATTATGTTCTTTGTAAGTAATTATTCTTTGCTACTCTTTTTTTTTTTCTCATTTTGCAGGCCAGCACCAAGTACCTTATCAAATTGGTCAATGTATAGATTACTTGAATTATCGTCAGTTAACTGCCTATTTGTAATTGATGCCATTAAATATTTATACCCACAATTGAATTCAAGTTGTCCTGATGACTGTAAAATAGATAAACTGCAAGACTTCCATAAACAATTTTCAACTATACACTCAATTCATAGTTGTAAAAATTTTGAAAATATCAAAGAACATGATTTTAATTGGTTTATTAATTTATATTCCAAGTAAGTTTCCTATTTTTAAAAAAATTTTCTTGTACTTTTTAACATTCATTTTTTCAATGCTGGCTTGTGTATAATTTCTTTTGTGTTATTGTACACATGAACATGTTGGTACTCATTTCCAAAATGGAAATAAGTACCAACACTTGAACAATTGTGAAGATCTTTTCACATGAAATCATTGGTAGCCTTGTTAACCCACAAATAAACATATATATATATTTTGAAGGTTGTCTGTTATGGCCAGTCAGAGAGTGACCATTGGTTTTGCACTTAGCTGTATAGGCAACTCATCAGATGTACTTTCAACCATTTGAGTCTGACAAGTCACCTATACAGTTAAGCAAAACGAATGGTCTCTCTCTGACTGCATATAACAAACAACCTACTAAATATACTACTGCTCTAATGTGTTAGAGTGTGCTTTTTTTTGGTGGGGGGGATATATGAACTACTGATACACACACTAACACATAGGGGCAGATATAACTCTGTGGTTAGGAAGTCTTGATATCCCAAGCATATAGTTTTGGATTCAGTCCCACTGCATGGCACTTTGAGCAAGTGTCTTCTGCTATAGCCCAATACCAAACAAAGTCATGTGAGTAGATTTGGTTGAGAGAAACTGAATGAGGCCTGTTGTATATGTATGCATATATATATGTGTGTGTATGTTTCTGTCTACTTGTCTTGACATCATGTGATAGTTGTAAAACAAGCATCATTATCAAAGAAATGGTGTTGTTCATTTTCCAGTCTTCCATGGAAACCCGTTTGGCTATGAGGAAATATTAACCTTGCTTGGCAAAATGTGAAGGTTGGTGACAGGAAAGGCATCCAATCATAGAAAATCTGGTTTGACAAACTCTGTCTGACCCATGCATACGTAGAAAAGTGGACATTACAACAATGGTGAAATATAAATGCAACTCCAGCTCACAAGATATTATAATCTCAGTTAGACATACATTTGGAGCTTAGATGAATGCACAAATTACAGCATTCACATTCCATTGAACTTTCTATATACATACATACATAAGGTAACATAATGGATAGTAAAAATATCAACTAAATTTGAAGTCAATCTTAATCATAAATATTTTATCAGAGAGTTTATGCTAAAATCAGAAGAAATATCTATGTAGGGCAGGTAAAATTCCTGAGATCCATGGACAAGTTCTCTCCAGCAGTTTTTGTTCCTCATCATCACAGCCTTGTCCTGTGTCTCCCAGAGACCAGTATCTATCCTTAGGGCATCGACATATGTCATCTTTGGTCTCCCTCTTCTAGTGTGTCCATGTAGGGGCTCCCACAGAAGTACTGAGTGCAGTACCAACTCTGAATGATGGTGAGCACATCCAGCTAACCTCAGTCTCCTCTGTGTTATTTTCAAGCTAACTTTTGGGAGGCTCTCATACAGCTCAGAGTTCTTCATCCTCAGTGTATACAGATTAATGTTTGTGCTTTCAATTCCTAGACCAGGTGGTGTGTTGTGTTCTTGAGCAAAACACTTATCTCACATTGCTCTGCAGTCACTTCAACACCTGATGTGTGGTACATTGTGCACCTGTTCAGACAACATCGATTTTATGGTGGAAGTGAGCTAATATACAGCACATGCATTTACTCTTTTACTTGTTTCAGTCATTTGACTGCGGCCATGCTGGAGCACCACCTTTGGTCGAGCAAATCAATCCCAGGACTTATTCTTTGTAAGCCTAGTACTTATTCTATCAGTCTCTTTTGCCGAACCGCTAAGTTACGGGCACGTTAACACACCAGCATCGGTTGTCAAGCGATGTTGGGAGGGACAAACACAGACACACAAACATATACACACATACATATAGATATACATATATATGACAGGCTTCTTTTAGTTTCCGTCTACCAAATCCACTCACAAGGCTTTGGTCGGCCCGAGGCTATAGTAGAAGACACTTGCCCAAGGTGCCACACAGTGGGACTGAACCCGAAGCCATGTGGTTGGTAAGCAAGCTACTTATCACACAGCCACATCATTTGTGCAGGTTGTTCAGCAAGAAACTTCAGAACTGTCTTTTTTTGAAGTACAAGAGACTACCATCATCAGCATACATCTTAGTCACTAGAAATAACATTTCGGCTGATGATGGTAGTCTCTTGTACTTAAAAAAAAAAACAGTTCTGCAGTTTCTTGCTAAACAACCTGTACAAATGATTTGTTTATTGTGATCAAATGTATATTAGCTCACTTCCTCCATCAAACCAATGTTGCTTGAACAGGTGCACAGTATACCACACATCAAGTGTTGAAGTGATCACAGAGCAATGTGAGATAAATGTTTTGTTCAAGAACACAATGCACCACCTTGTCCAGGAATTGAAACCACAATCCTGCAATCATGAGTGCAACACCCTAACCACTAGACCATGTGCCCTCACCAAGAATAGAGTGTATAAGCTAAAAGAAACCCATATGAAAGGGAAAGTTTCGGATATTTTAAGAAATATTTTTTCATGTGAAGTAATTTACTCATAACCACATTTCTAATAATTATTTGTTTGTATTTTCAAAAGTTTCTACAGACTAATGACTTCCTTCCTTTCTTTTTTTTTCGTTTTTTTTCATACAGGGTCAATTCCTCAGAGACATGTAGCAGCCCCTCAAAGGGTGATATTTTCCAGTTATGTCAAAAAACTAATGAAGATTTCAGTAAACTGTTGAAGCAGTTAATGGAACAATATTCTTGTCTAAGCTTAGAACAAAATTTTGATATAACAAAACAGTTAGCTTTATTAAAATTATTCCACCAGAATATGCTTGAGCTTCAAAGCAAGACAGAATTCAATATAGATAAAGAGATGAAGTCTCCTTTTACTTGGTCAGACATAGAACCATTGAATCAAGATTGTTCTGAATCTAATTCAAAGACACTTCATCCAGTTAGTACAACAAAAGGAATAATTTTAATCTTGCAAGATAATGATACACAGAAATGTTTAGATGCTCAACAACTATTAAACAATGCATCACCTAGTTCATCATACAATCAAACTGCAACACAGAATGCTCCAGTGGATACACTAAATAAACACTCAGAAAGTGGAAATGTGATATTTCAAAAGATATCTGTTAATAAATCAAAAAAAACTATCCAAAGAGAGATTGACAGATTTGTTTCTGAAGTGTGTAGAAAGAATAAATCATTGCTTCTTGAGATAAACGAGAACTAAACTATATGATAAAAGCATAAATCTTGGTATACCTTTAACTCATGAAGATGTATATCTTGTTAATTCTGAAAACAAGGAAGATGTTTTGTCAAGATAAAAAAAAAAAAAAGACGGAAATCAAATCTGAAAAAATTCAAAGATAAAATTATGGGAAAAAAGCATAAACAAGTACAAGTGTAAACAATTATATAAAAGAACTCAACCTTGTAAAATGCTTGTTTTTAAAACAAAAACCCATTACCTCTGATTTCCTTGTAATTTTTATTTTTCTCCAATTTCATGTAGTGATTTAATTTGTTACTTTCATTTTGGTGCTAGTTCAATTTTTTTTATAGAGGAGAGACAGTCAAATGAGTCTACTGCCTTACTGTTGCCTTGTTACCATCTTAGAGACATTGAGTTTATATACCATAAAAAAATCAGGGACAACTCATTGATGTTTGTATTAATGCCACTTTTATGGATATTTTTTTAGTTGAAATTTATTTTTCTTAATATATCTTGTTCTTGTTGCTATATTCTCTCAGTAAATTTCTATATCTTTTATACCTATTTATGAACAATAAAGTCTAAATCCCAAATACTTGTCTGATAAAGAAATTTTATCATCATCGTTTAACGTCTGCTTTCCATGCTGGCATGGGTTGGACAGTTTGACTGAAAACTGGCAAGCCAGGAGACTGCACCAGGCTCCAATCTGAACCAGCGAGATTTCTACAGCTGGATGCCCTCCTAACACCAACCATTCCAAGAGTGTAGTGGGTGCTTTTTATGTGCCACCAGCACAAGGGCCAGTCAGATGGTACTAGCATCAACCATGCTCGAATGCTGCTTTTTACACGCTACTGGCATGAGAGCTTGTCAGGCAGTACTGGCATTGACCAGGCTCAAATGGTGCTTTTTACATGCCACCAGCACAGGTGCCAGTCAGGTGGCACTGGCATCAGCCATAACAACAGCTTCACTTGACTTACCAGGTTTTCTCAAGCACAGCATATTGCCCAACAATTGAAAGGTACTTTTAAGTGGGCCGGTTATGCAACACTAGCATCAACCATGGCTACGATCTCACTTGGCTTGTGGGGTCTTCTCAAGCACAGCATATTTCCAAAGGTCTCAGTCGCTTGTCTTTGCCTCTGTGAGGCCCAATGTTCGAAGGTTGTGCTTCACCACCTTATCCCAGGTCTTCCTGGGTCTACCTCTTCCACAGGTTCTCTCCACTGTTAGTGTGTGACATCGTAATACATATACTTGTCTGAGATTTTAATCTTTTCTACTCTAGGCACAAGGCCTGAAATTTTGGGGGAGGGGGCCAGGCGATTAGATTGACCCCAGTACACAACTGGTACTTAATTTATCAACCCCAAAAGGATGAAAGGTAAAGTCAACCTCAGTGGAATTTGAACTCAGAATATAAAGACAGACAAAATACCGCTAAGCATTTCATCTGGTGTGCTAACGTTTCTGCCAGCTCACCGCCTTGTCTGAAATGTTAATGCTATTAGACTATGAAGAGGAAAATGTGGAAGAGAAAGGTGAAAATATTATTCATGCAGTGAAGAAGTCATTATCAATCATTCACTCAATACATTTGGAAAGTCTATTATTTAGTTATTCATTGATATGAAAGCACAACCATCCAACTTATGCCAGCATGGACAACAGACTTTAAATGATGATATCATCACTGGTTTTTATGCTTATTTCTTAGTATTTGAACTGTTGGAGTTATTTTCGCAATTTATCCAGTACAACCCTTAAACAAGTAAATAGTATTTTCTTAAACAATAGATCCACTTATTTCAGTTTGTGACTTATTCATGAATAGACCAACACTAGCGCCCCTGAGGGTAATATTCTCTGGGAACACACAAAAGCCCTTTTCAGAGTTATTTACTTTGAATTGTTATTATCTCATATCTGATTAGTCTGTTATTACGTAACATGCTGCATGATTTTAGTATACATACCTTATTAATATTTCTTCCTATGTCCTATATACACTGGGAATGCATTAAAACCCTTTTCAGGGCTGCTTTATTTGAATTCTTACTATCGGGTAACTAATTTCATGTTATTACTTAACTGACTTTACAATTTGGGAATTCCTAAAAACAAGATCCTGTGTAAGACAGTTTGGTATTCTCTGTAAATGCACAAAAACCGTTTTAAGGGCTACATACTTTGTATTGTTGCTATTGGATTAGCGAAACAATTATGAGAATGGAACCAAGGGATAAGCCCCGCTTTCCCAGGAATTACCGGGTACGGCAGCTAGTTGTTATGATAAACAGTAGCATAGTACCCATAAAAAATGACCGAACTTAATTCCTAGAAAAAAGGGAGGGAAGAAACAGCTTAATGATGGTCAGATACTTGAAGAAGGTAATCTTTGGTTATAAAGGACCACTTTGAATTTGTCACACTGTAGCTGATAACAATAGTGATAGCAGCTGAAAATCTTTGTCTGAATCTGTGCTTCGATCAACTTATTAGTCATTGAGGATATTTTTGTGAGTACGTAAAAATTATTTTTTGCATAGTTCATCATCTCATCATCATTTAATGTCCTCCTACTATGCTGGCATGTTTTGGACAGTTTGATAGGAGCTGGTCAAGCAGAAGCCTGCACCATACTTCTGTGTCTTGTTAATTTTTGTGTTAAGAGTTCTTGTTCATTTTCATGTTGTTCAGTTTTAACTTTACAGCCACTTTCTGTGCTGGTTTAGATTGATACATCCCTATCCAAGTCAGTTCTTATTCATAGTTTCTGCCTTGTTTGATGGATCATAGGACCATGTATTGCTCATATATTTTATTTAAGCACAGTTTCTATGACAAGACACTCTCCCTAACATCAACCAGTTTTAAAGACTGTATTGGGTGCATTTTATCATGGCATCGTCTCTAGAGGCGTTAGTTAACCATAATGAAATGAGCAAATTACCAGTGCGTGAGTTTTTGTTAGTAGAATGACCCTCCCAAAATATTCGACTGAATCAGTGGAGATAGAACAATGATGCACATAAGCATGGTGACAACCTAGAATTTTTTTGAAAGATTTTATTGCTATTTGTGAATAATATCCTGTTTTTGTTTTTGCTGTCCCAAAATATAAAACTACTTCTATTTGCTGTAAATGGCAGTGTTCTGGAATTGGAGAAAATGTGTCTTGTCTGAATTATTGCTATGATAATATTGTCTTCGTTTGTTTCAACTTTTAATCCCTAAAGCAATATTATTGTTTGTATCATTCTTTTGCACAACTGCTAAGAAAGCTCTATTTTGAGGGATTAAGCTATCTTTTTTTTTTTTTTTTAAGAAAATAAAACAGGAATGAACGAATTATTCTCGCTTTTAAACTCATAAAAACGTTAATTGAATAATTTCAATTCTTAACGAAAGGCGCATCTATGCGGTCTCTCGTTCTGCTAGAAATCGAAGCCCCACCTCTGCTATCTTAACAAAAACAACATAAAATAAACGATAAAACAAAACAAATTCAATATACAAAAGTAAACAACACAAAAATGGGTTACAACAACAACACAAAATAATTTTTAATTATATCTGAAGATTCCCCCATGATAAGCAAGCTAGCTCGTCGCCACAAATAAATAAATTCCTTGAGGTCTCCAATTCAAATCCTACCAGCAACTATAGTTTGATAAAGTGTAAGTGGCACGTTATAATCAAAGATCACCAAATTTAAGACCAGAGAAAATGTAGATACAGCTGTTGACTAGTGCATTTAGCAGACTGCGTGGCTATGTAAGTTCCTTTACTAATTCAAATAATTGGAATAGAACTAGAAGAGTGTCTGAGTGCTGAAAAGCCGTTGTTTTAATTTCTACGAAAACACAAGAATATTTTTAATGTCCATTAAGAAAATGTATTTACAAGATGATAAATACAATTAAGTAGTCGACATATCAATGACCGGAAGTTAACGAATGACAACGGATGTTTACGTATGACAACGAAAATCATTCGACATTAGTTACGAAATTATCCGAAGTCAACCGTATATATACGGAAAGTTCCTCAATGAATATTTCATATTTCAAGAGTACAAACTATCGGTGTTCCAGGAGTAAAATGAATGTTGTTCTGTTTATGCATATGGTATTTAGGAATATTTTATAATTGAAAAATGAAGACTGTATTTATGGTGGCTGAAAAGCCATCTTTGGCTGCTTCGTTAGCCAAAATCTTATCCAACAACAGCATGACATCTCGAAAAGGTTATAATGGAGCCTGTTCAGTGCATGAATATCGAGGTAAATTTCAAGGCGAACCGGCTTACTTCAAATTTACATCAGTGTGTGGTCATGTCATGACCCTGGATTTTACTGGCAAGTACAACAATTGGGATAAAGTCGATCCGGTAAGTTACTTACTTAAGCTACTATTTTAGACTTGTAGTAGTAATTTTTTTTTACTATTACTAATACTACTTTGGCTTTAGTCACAATCCGTCTGGCTTACTACACTGCTTACTGCTTGAGCAATCTTAGCTTTATATTACCAGTTCAACTTGATACTTGTTCCAAATTTTGCATACACTAATCGCATACTTTCCAAACGTCTACATTTATCACGCCAACCTCATGCTCTTTTTTTTAATCCCAGACTACTATAACAGCTTTCTTTGAACATGATCATGACCCCACTCCATCCACACACACACCTCCGTTGTTAAGACCAATAAAGAGAGAGAAATATTGGTTATATCTGTCGAACCTCTAGGTTATAGTGCAGCTGAAACAAGACCGCAATCGGATTTCCATTTCTGGCGGTATCCACCTTATTCATATAATGCTTTTTGGAAAGTGTGTGTATGGGTAGGTAGGTTCTTCCCACCCTCTAAATCTGACATGTTTTAACAAATCGATTTGCGAATTGAGGGTCAGTTATCGTTTAACAATTATTTTAATTACACTACACAGTTATTGGAGACTGTCTTTTGCGGCTAATAATTATTTCTACTATAGACACAAAGCCTGAAATTTATGAGGAGGGGGTCTGGTGGATTATATCGACCTAGTGTTTAACTGATACTTAGGTAGAGATGGACTATATGTAATCTGAACCTTTCCCCCCCTTATTTATTAACTTTTTTTTTTACGGAATCCCACGTTTTAGGCTATGGA
>NC_068982.1:121999408-122001162 GCF_001194135.2 Octopus bimaculoides
GGGGGGGGGGGATCGAAATTTTAAAATTGAGATTTTTGAAATTTTTTTTTCCAGAATCGGATTCTCCATGGTAAACAAAATTTAAAAGTGGGGGTATACCCAGATTACATATACTCCATCTCCACCGATACTTATTTCATCGTCCATCTACCACCATCATCAAAGGATGAAAAGCAAAGTTGACATCGGCGGAATTTGAACTCAAAACGTAAAAACAGACGAAATGCCGCTAAGCATTTTGCCAGCTCGCCGCCTTCCTTTTTCCACTAGTTAGTTCTCTTCGTGCAATCAGGCACATAAGGCCGCAACCCGATCTCTCCAACCAGCTCTGTTTTTTGCCAGTCTTCTGGTATCATTCCAGCTTCTCCACCCTTCTCACCTCTTTTCCTTAGTTTCTAATTTAAGCACATGGCCAACAAATTAGTCGATACTATCGACCCTGGTACTTTATTTATCGACCCTGGAGAGATGAAAGGCAGAGTTGACCTCTGCGTGATTTGAACTCAGAACGTAAAGAACTGGGTCAACAAATACTGCAAGGCATTTATTCCAACGCTCTAACGATTCTGTTAGCTGGCCGCCTTCTATCAGATCGCCATAGGCACAAAGCCTTAACAGGAGACGATTAAATTGACAAATGCTTGACTAATATTTTATCGATTTCGGTGCAATGAAAGGCAAAATTGGCGATGAGTTGTGAACTCAGAAGGTAAAGAGCTAGGACAAATATTGCAAGGTATTTTTGTCTAACGTTCTAATGATTCTGAAGTCAAGATAAAAAAAAAAGAGAAAATGAAAAAGAGGAAAAAAATGGGCAAACAAATCTTTCGCTAACCAAACAGCATCAAGAAGATAAAGAACATAAGTCTATTCTGGATTACACTTTCAGGTGATCTTTGAAAAAATATATGGTCATGGTTTGAATGCTTTTGATGACCGGTTAGCTTGTTCAAGGCTGACTTCGGGCCAACTGTGTGTGTATAGATAGATAGAGAGAGACGGAACGACCATCGCTAATCCGGCATTATTGGGACCTGAAGAGTGTTGGATTAGTGGTTTTACTCAATTAAAAAGTAGTTAGAATACACTTGAAATATTAACTCAACGGCTGACTTCCTCCTACTTTTAAAATATTCCTCGTAAATCAGTGCAGATTGATTATTAAAGAAACATTAAATGGCAAGTAAGTGCAATTCTAATGACTAACAAACAATTTCATCACTGCCATTTCTGAAGCGAAAAGTAACTAAGCACATCTGCATTGTTTCGGAGTGAAGGCTGCCAGGATTAGCATCTTTTTGATATGAAGGGCTACCGAGGTTCTTTCTTTGAAAGGTGACTAAGATATCAGGAACTAATAATGAAGGTGACAGCACATCTGGTAAGCAGATATTGATTGAGACCGTTATATTGTCAAATGATTACTACTTCGTTATTCTAGACCTGTTAGAAGTTATCCTGTCAACTGAATTTATCAATAGAGGCCCTTTTGCAATATTTGTTTCGTTGCTGTCTTTTCCACTGGCTTGTTGCTGTGGGCTTATAACAATCTACAATTTCTGGGTCAGTGCACTAATGAACGGTTGTTGCATCTTCATTTACACTCATCCATTCTCCATGATATTCTCCTATCTTTGAATGCAAGATACTTTGCAAAGCATAAGAAAGCTGGGAAAGACTTCCTCCGCCCATTTTCTCCCAATTTTTTTTTCTTTTCTTTTTTTTGCCAAAAAAACCCGTTTTCGGATACGGAG
>NC_068982.1:122001253-122006280 GCF_001194135.2 Octopus bimaculoides
AATCTCCGTATTTTTCCGCAAATTTCGAGAGAAAACAAAAATTCTGAAAAAAGTTTAAAATGAAGAAATTTGGGGGGGGGGGGCAAAATACGGATTTTTGCCAGTTTTTTTGCGTATTCTCTGTAGCTTAAACGGGTGTCTGTGTATATAAATAAAAAAAGACTTTTTGAAGGGGTGTTTTTGGGGGGTGGGTACAAAAGGAAGTCTTGCCGAAAACTGTTCATATGTAATCTGTTTTTCCTTTGAATTTCAAAATCCTTCAAAAGCATTTCCATTGTCTTCATCTGGTGCACTCAAACATCAGTTCTGACCACAATTTATGCCATCCATTTTCCTACAGACTTCCAAGCATTGTCAACATGGTAAACCGTATCTTTTACATTAAAATCATTAAGAAACTTACGTACTGACTTGCCAGTGTTAACTGTACATGGTACCTCATAAAAGGGTGTGATGTTTAGACTTAACATATCGTCACTGTTCTGAGGATGGATTAATGCTGTGCTGTTTAGGCAGAAGATAAATACCAATAACATTTTTTATCAGTTCTGATGCTTTATCACTTCATAATGATTCTGTATCCTCAGTTGTCAGTGTTCTTCTTTGCAAACATTCCAAAACTGTTCTGTATCATCTTGCATTACAAACATACTCAGGATTTAAATACTCATGGATGCTTTTTGGTCTTGACGTTAATACCCCCCCCCCAAAAAAAAAGAAATAGAGTCAACTGCTACAAAGGTAAAGGTGATGCCTTAGATAGAAATAATTACAGAGGTATCAGATCGTTGGATCAGGTGATGAACATTACAGAGAGAGTCATAGCCCAAGTAATTAGGGAGAGAGTCAGTCTAGATGAGATGCAGTTTGGTTTTGTGCCAGACTGAAGCACCACTGATACTATATTTCTGGTAAGGCAGCTGCAGGAGAAATACCTAGCCAAAAATAAACCTCTGTACTTGGCTTTTGTTGACTTGGAGAAAGCCTTTGGCAGGGTCCCCCAGTCCCTTATCTGGTGGCCAATATAGAAACTAGGGATAGATGAGTGGTTGGTGAGAGCTGTACAACCCCTATATAGGGACACTATCAGTAAGGTGAGGGTTGGCAACTAGTACAGCAAAGAATTCAGGGTACAAGTAGGGGTTCACCAAGGATCAGTCCTCAGCCCCCACTTATTCATCATAGGCCTCCAGGCAATGACAAAGGAATTTAACACAGGCTGCCCCTGGGAACTGCTCTATACTGATGACCTTGCTCTTATAGCTGAATCACTACCTGAACTAGAAAAGTTCCCGGCATCGAAGCAAGGTCTAGAATCGAAGGGCCTTATAGTTAACCTAGGAAAAACCAAAGTCTTAGTAAGTAGGAAGGTAGACAAATCACAAATCCCTTCAGGTAGACAACCCTGCTCGATCTGTAGAAAAGGCATAGGTAGAAACTCCATAAGATGCACCCAGTGTAAGCTTTGGATACATGAGAGGTGCAGCAATATCAGAGGAAGATTAACAGGGAAAATAGCTTTTCTGTGTGGAAGATGCACAGGTACAATGAACACTAAAAATGTACAGAAAATAAACTCCATCAACTGCCAGTGGTGTAAGCTAGAGGTAGTGGATAGCTTCCGTTATATAGGTGACCAAGTTAGTAGTGGAGGTGGATGTTCCGAGATCGTATCTGTAAAAATAAGAATAGGCTGGACAAAGTACAGAGAGCTCCTCCCTCTGCTGACAACAAAGGGCCTCTCACTCAGAGTGAAAGGCAGATTGTATGATACCTGTATGCAAGCAGCTATACTACATGGCAGTGCAACATGGGCTGTGACAGCTGAGGACATGCATAGGCTTGGGAGAAATGAAGCCAGTATGTGCAATGTCAGTGTGCATGTTTGACAGAGTGTAAGCATCTTGAGAGAAAAGTTAGGTATGAGAGGCACCAGATGTGGTGCTCAAGAGACGATTGTGCCGATATGGTCATGTGATGCATATAGATGAGGACAGTAGTGTAAAGAAGTGCTGATCTCTAGCTGTGGAGGGAGCCTGTGTTAGAGGTAGACCCAGGAACACATGGGACAAGGTGGTGAAGCATGATCTTCGAACT
This sequence comes from Octopus bimaculoides, assembly GCF_001194135.2. NCBI lineage: Eukaryota > Metazoa > Mollusca > Cephalopoda > Octopoda > Octopodidae > Octopus > Octopus bimaculoides. The sequence goes on from NC_068982.1 coordinate 122,003,351, forward strand.
TTGGGCCTCACAGAGGCAATTACTAGTGACAGACCTTTGACAATATGCTGTACTTGAGAAGACTTGCCAAGTGAAGTTATAGTCGTAGCAGATGATGGTGATACATAATTGGCATCCATGCTGGTGGCACGTAAACAGTATCTTTTGTGTGTTGGGTCTCACGGAGACTATGACCAAGACCTTTGGCATTATGCTATGCTTGAAAAGACCCATCAAGCCGAGTAAAATCACAGTCGTGACAGACACCGGTGTCATGCAAATGGCATCCATTACACTCTCAGAGTGCTTGTTGTTAAGAAGGACATCCAGCTGTAGAAACCATGCCAAATCAGACTGGAGTCTGGTACAGCCTTCCAGCTTGCCAGTCCTTGTCAAACTGTCCAACCCATACCAGCATGGACAATGGATGTTAAATGATGATGTTGAAACAGTAACTACCTTGAATAGAAACAGTGCCTGGTTGGACAATTTAATTATTTCTGTCAACTGAGAAGTATCACCACTGTATCTGTTAGAATTTGAAATTGCATTTCTCCTATGCATGCTGGTTTTGGGAAACTGCAAAATACTCTTCTGTTGTGATAAAATCAACACATGCACAACTGTTCCCACAACTCTCTTGCATGTGAAACTTGGATGTTTTTACAAAAAAAATATAGAGAAGTTGGAATGCTTCCATCAGATAAAGCTATAAACCATCTTGGGCATTTGTTGGCAAGACCATGTAAAAGATAATGATATTCTTAACAGAATCAGATTAAAAACCATTAGGCTGGGGTGTTACATCACAGGTTTGATGGGTTAATCACACTCAAAAATGAAAATACTTATGTGTAGAGAATTGTAAGAGGGAACACATCCAGTCAGAGTTCCAAGACAGTAATACAAAGATCAGCCAAAACAAGCATCCAAAATCTTTAATATTACTACTTCCTCCTTGACTGTTGAGGTAATTGTGTGCTCTGGATGAAAAAGTTCTACATTAGATACAAATTCTTTGAAAGTAATCGGAAACATGAGATCAAACAAAAGAAGCTGATTTGCAACAAAGACTCTAAAAGCCACCTACACCCCAGTATCCATGCCATCATTGTCAGAATTCTTTAAGGGCTAAAATAGGCTTATAAAGACATTGCGAAACACCTAAATTCATGGAACTGAATTCTTGGTAATTGCTGGTCATTTGTCCAGTTGGTCATTAAGCATGTGGGTGCAAGCACACACATACACACACACACACACACGGTACATGAGATAGTAATTGAAGGAAAGCAGAGTCAATTCATAATATAATTATAAATTCATAGTAATGCTTTTAATTTTGGTATGAAAAATACATCAATTATTGATAAGTGGATATAGAGTAGATATTTGAAATTATAAAAAAATTGTGATAATAGGCAAGTTAGCTTGATTCCCAACTGGTCCCAAGAGGAGTTTGAAGTGTTTTCCAGATAGATAGTTCACCCTAATTTATTGCTACTTCATTGGATTCATAAAGCACATGGGCACACACAATTTAATCATAGCATTCCGGAATACTTCAGGACATGCCAATCCCTTTATTACAGGGTAACTCTTTTGATACTAATTGAAAGAAAGGGTTAGTAAGTGCAGCAAACAGTTGTAATTAAAAGTATGCTGGATCAGATTCTTCCATATTACCCTAATTACAAAATACTGCTTGAGACATTTGAATATAGGTCTTTGTTCTACTGACTAGTGTTAAGAGGATCGACTAACTTAGATATTTATATGTGATATTGCTATTTTTATTATGGTGTTGCATACGTTTTACATTCATACATATGGAAGAGACTCTTTTTGTCTTGTTAGTTACTTGGTGACCTCACTTGTGTTAGTGCCATGAAAAAAGTGCTCAGTACATTCTGTAAAGTGGTTAGTGTTAGAAAGGGAATGCGTATCTAGCTGTAGAGACCATTCCAAAGCAGACATTAAAGTTCAATGCAGTTTTCTGGCTTGTTGGATCCTGTTGAACTGTCCAACCCCTGCTGGCAGATATAAAATCAGGATGATCAACTTGCACTCAGTGACCTGAATAAAACAGAAGTTTGGCTACAATGCTTTACCACTATGAGTGTAAAAATATTTTAGGCACTAATAGGTGTAGGTGTGGCTGTGAGGTTAACAATCTTGTTTCCCAACCATGTGGTCTTGAGTTCAGTTTCACTGCACAACAACTTGGGTAAATGCCTTCTACTATAGTTCCAAGCTGACCAAAACCTTAGTGAATTTGGTAGACAAACTGGAAGAAGCTTATATGTGCATGTGTGTGTTTGTATGCATCTTTGTCAAGATATGCAATAGCTTTAAATGAGCATCTTTATCATAAAAGCAAGGTTGTCCATTTCCAGTGTTGCATGAGAAACATCTAGCTATGGGAAAATATTACCTTGTTTAGAAACAGTTGAGGGTTGGTGAGAGGAAGGTCTTCTGATTGCAGAAAATCTGCCTCAGCAAATTCCATCTGACCATGGCAAGCATGGAAAAGCGAACTTTAAATGATGATGATGATGACTAATGATGCTAAACAAATAACATTTTATTTCCATCAAAAGTAAGTATGATGGCTGTAGGAAAAGATTTTGTTATAATAAAACTCTTGGCAATCAAAGAAATGAATTTTAGCCATATAAGATCTGTTATGTTTCCCTCGGGTGACTCGTAGAGATAACATAACGAGTTATACAATTTAATTATTACATTTATTGTTCAATTACATACAAAGAACGCACTCACCCAATGTTCGTTATGAATAAACAAAAGTCATGTCCGCCATATATATATCAATGACATTTTACTACGACAGTCCCACAAGACAACAACAATGAAACAATGAACTCAGACGAACCACATGACACACGGAACGTCAGACGAATTACATATCTAACAGTCCATATAACAAGATC
>NC_068982.1:122010744-122017939 GCF_001194135.2 Octopus bimaculoides
GATCTGTTATGTTTCCCTCGGGTGACTCGTAGAGATAACATAACGAGTTATACAATTTAATTATTACATTTATTGTTCAATTACATACAAAGAACGCACTCACCCAATGTTCGTTATGAATAAACAAAAGTCATGTCCGCCATATATATATCAATGACATTTTACTACGACAGTCCCACAAGACAACAACAATGAAACAATGAACTCAGACGAACCACATGACACACGGAACGTCAGACGAATTACATATCTAACAGTCCATATAACAAGATCTGTCATATCATCAATTCATTGTCAAAATCAAAGTTATTCTTAGGGATTATGTAAATCAACTCATTTTTGATAATTTGAAAAAATGAGAACTGATGAACGGACTGTCGAAGATGATGTAATTCAAATGAGACTCATAGATGGCATAGAATCAACTGAATGTATATAAAAAAAAAGAAAGACATTAAAATAAATTAAATCAAGTGATCCAAAGTTGAAATCATACATTGAATTCGTTCTACGACTTACAATTTCTATATTTCATGTGACTGAAACAAAAGCAAAATATAGAAAATATTAATGGCTTTGATTATAATATTGTGTCACATGTTGATAGAAACAAATACAAATCTAATTATAACTGTTGCTTTTGTGGGTAAAAACATGTACTATTAAGATGGCTTACAATTGGTAAAACTTGTAAGCTTGGCACTTATTCTATCTGTGTCTTTAGCCAAACTGCTAACTTATCAGGATGTAAACAAACCAACACCAGTTGAGAAGCAGTGGTGGAGTAACAAATACAAGGCCACACGTGCGCACACACACATGCAGATATATATATACATAGATATATATACACAGACAAGATGACGAAGGACCAAGATACTTGGCACCTTGCTATATTCAAAGAGACCTGTCTTCCACAGCAGAAGTGTTAAGGCTGCTCTTAGGTCTGATGTCAGCTGATTTCTCTTTGAAGGAGATTGGGAAGGATCAACCTGCAAAGGATGATTGGCAAAACTGACCTCAACTGGGTTTAAATCCAGAGCACAGAGAACCAAAATGAATACTGCAATATTTTATCTGTAACATTTTAACTATTCTGCCAATTTGCTGCGTTATACATTTTTGTTGAAGATTGGTGAATTGTCTTTTGGGAGAATGTGGACAAACAAAGGAATCTGTGTTTAGTTATGAGAATTCATCATCATCATATATCCATTATTCTATGCTGACCTGGATGAATTATGAATTATGAATGTAAAACCATCGAAGGTTAGGAAGCAATCAGACTTTTTCTTGGGTATGTCAGTTTCTATGGGAGATCATGCTAGGGTGCATGAGGACTTGGTTATGAAAGGTTTTGAAGGCCAGATGCTCTTCCTGTTGCCAACCCTCAACTATTTTTTTAAGTAGGGGAGTTGTTTTGTGTTTTTTTTTATCGCACTGGTTTTCAAAAGGCATAGCAACTCATAATGCAAAGAAGATAAACATCATATGACCAGTAGTGACAAGTGAAACCAAGGACTGATGCTATTGTAGAGGACTCTAGCCCAAAGTGCAGTGCATCGAAACCACATGGTTGCAAAGTGAACTTCTTAACCTCATAGCCATGCCTAATGCTATATATTGATCATTATTTAGTTCACATGTTGTCTTTTACTTTGTTCCACAAAATTAGTGTTAGTATCAAAGTGCAGACTTGGTCCAGAATTGACATCTCAAAAGAGGTCATAGCAGAAATTTAGATAATGAAAGAGACACTTTGGTGATCAAATGTTGTATTCAAAGAATGTAGCATTTTTGTTTGGCTGAAAATATTCATTAGTCCTAAAATTTATTTTTAGCATAAACTGTGGTTTCCCAAAATTATCATTTTTATGTATTATTAGGTAAATCATACAAATGACAGTTCTTCGTTATGGAATGTTTTATGTAAAAAAAAAAAATCTGAAATACCACCAGTTGATGCATTATCATTGTTGGCATTTAGTCATATTATTATTTTGGATGGATGAAACAGTTATATATTATTTGCTATATTAAGAAAATTTTAAATAGTAATTAAGCCAATTGTTCCATTGCCATAAAGGTTATTTGAGTCAAATGTAAGTTAACAATCAAAGACAGTATCTTATGTAATTGAGAATTAATTGTTTTTCCAATGTTTTGAGAACATTGATGATAAAAGAAGTGCATAATGGTGTACATTGTGGCCCAGAGGCTACAAAAAATTGGTTAAAAATAGAAATATGGTAGCCAGGTTACTGCGAAGATGTGAAATACTATGTAAGATGTATGAAATACGCAAGGATAAAACTGATATTAACTTCATGCAGTGCACACATGGCCTAAAGAAATTGAGGTATTGAAATGAGAGCATATTGATAACATTTGTCAAATTTAGGACTGTTCTTAATACTTGCTGATGCATAACCCTGGGTGCAAAATAAGCTGGTGCTCATGGCATCAAAGGACAGGGGCACCACAGAGATGAAAATGGTTTATGGCATGAAAGAAATCACTTTAAACTTGCTAAAATATTCTACTAAGTATAGAAGCAGAAGTTTTATGTTAAATTAATTTTAACGATATCATTGAAAACTTCGAAATTAAAAAAAAAATGAAGGAAAATACTTTTCAAATATAAGTGGGAGCATACAAAAATAAACATTATTTTCCATCTTACTGTTAATTTTGTTTCATTTTGAAAAATAAAAATTTATTTTGTGATTATTATTGTTTACATTTTGAACCATTTGCATATACTTGAGGGCACCAAAGCCTTCTAAGTGCTTAGGGCCTTAATCTGGCCCAGGCTGAGTGGCTGGAAGTAATAACATGTACAAACAATGAAGCTGATGCAATTAAGCAGTTATTAACAACTATGTTCTAGAAATGTTTAGTGTTAGACAAATCCTTTCGATACAATGATAATGACTTATGTACTTGGCTTAATAAGATTGAATATAAACCTATATAAACACTGCAATATCGTCTAGAATGGATAATAAGTTACTGGAAGAATGGTTACACATATTGCTATATGCTTAAAAGAATATATACAAAGTAAATAGTCTATTAACGTATATTTGAGCCATGTGCATTTAAGTTACCTCATTCAAGGAAATTTTCTTGGACAATCACTAAAACTGTAACTCCCATTTGGTATCAGGGTATGAGAAATGATGAACCGTACCAGGTTAGATTTACATCTCAAGCAGATAATAAATAATACAGTTGTGATTCTTGAAAGTTAATCATGCAAATTAAATAAGCAATGATTTAAATATTGAAGGTGGAAAAAATGTAGAATCAGTTCTTCACTGCAGGTGTCAGACAGAGTTCTCATAACAAAAGGAATGAATTCATTTCTGCGAGACATGATATTGTTATATTAACATTATTGCAGCATTAACTTTAATTTAAATGCTTACATATGATCAAGACTATTTAAGATAGCTACCGTTTCAATGTTTGAAAGCTTGGCTATTAAATTGAATAAAGTTTTTTTTAATGTTATATGCTATAAATTACATATTGAAGTAATACTATCTTTTACTTTCAGGTGGAATTATTTATTGCCCCTACTGTGAAAAAAGAAGCTTCACCAAATCTTCATATGCCAGACTTTTTAAAGAAAGAGGTAAATTATACATTTATTCTTTTGCTGATTTCTGTCATTTGACTGTTACCATGTTGGGACACTCTACCCACCTCAAAGGTTTACTTGATCATATCAACCCCACTGCTTATTTTGGTATGACACTTATTTTATCAATTTATACTTATCAACTGTTACGTTATGGTAGATAAAGGTATAGACAGTATAACTATAAACTCACATAGACACATACTTATATAGAACTCTGTTGTGTGTTTATACACACACACACACACACACACACATTCATACATACATAACCAAGGGAGTAGCAGAAAAGAAGTTTACCACCTAACTGTCGAAGAGGTAGACCCAGGAAGACATGGGATGAGGTGTTGAAGCATGACCTTCAAACATTGGGCCTCACTGAGGCAATGACTAGTGACTGAGACCTTTGGAGATATGCTGTGATTGAGAAGATCCGGCAACTAAAGTTAGATCGCAGCCATGGCTAATGCCAGTGTTGCATGTCCGGCCCATTTAAGAGTACCTTTGATGTGTCAGGTGATATGATATGCTTGAGAAGACCTGTTTAATCAAGTATGACCAAAGCCAAAATCATAACTGTGGCCAGTGCCCCCTGACTAGCTCCCATTCTGGTGCCACATAAAACGCATCATCCGAACATGGTCTATGCCAGTGTCCTCTGACTGGCTCCTGTGCCAGTGGCACGTAAAAAGCACACTATGAACGTGATAAATGCCAGGAACGCCTGACTGGTCTCCATGCCGGTGGCACATAAAAAGCACCATCTAAACGTAGCCGATGCTAGTACCCACTGACTGGCTCCCATACCAGTGGCACATAAAATGCACTATCCGAATGTGATTGATGCCAGGCCCACCTGACTAGTTCCTGTGCCGGTGGCATGTAAAAAGCACCCACTACACTCTCGGAGTGGTTGGCATTAGGAAGGGCATCCAGCTGTAGAAACATTGCCAGATCAGATTGGAGCCTGGTGCAGCCGCTGGCTCTCCCAACCATGGTCAGACTGTACAACCCATGCCAGCGTGGAAAACAGACGTTAAATGATGATGATGATATATGACAAGCTTCTGCACAGAGTATTGGGCAATATAAAACTATAATAGAACACACTTATCCAAGGTGACCCACATTGGAATCAAACCGAGAACCATTTGGTTGTAAAGTGAACTTCTTAATCACACAGACATACCTGTGTCTATTTATTTACATAGAATATTTATATACTGTTTGTACTGAATTGTATTTTATTGGAGTTGAGAACAGTGTCAGTTATAAATGACTATATATGTATATGTGAAGGCGCATGGCTCAGTGGTTAGAATGTTGGGCTCACAATCATGAGGTAGTGATTTTGATTCCTGGACTGGGCTGTGTTGAATTCTTGAGCAAATCACTTTATTTAACTTTGCTCCAGTTCACTCAGCTGTAGAAATGAGTTGTGATATCACTGGTGCCAAGCTGTATCGGCCTTTGCCTTTCCCTTGAATACATCAATGGCATGGAGAGGTGGGGCTGGTATACAAGGGTAACTGCTGGTCTTCCATAAACAACCTTGCCCGGACTTGTGCCTTGGAAGGGAACTTTTTAGGTACAATCCCATGGTTGTTCATGACCGAAGTGGGTTTTTACCCTTTTATGTATATGCAGTTGTAGACATACATCTTTAATTTAGCTGTGGAATAGAGCCCTTGGGTTAGACCACAAGTTTATTTTTTGGCAACTTGGAATGAGTATTTAGCTGACTAGTTTTACTGTCCTTTTGCCAAATATAAATAACAGAGAGTAACTCATTAAAAGGGAAACCAGCTTCTGCCAGGCGCAACTCATTTAGATAATGCATTAAGGTTGACAGTTTGATACTAATTACTAGAGTATTAATACTACCAATTACAAATAAAAATCTATACAGTGCCATATTTATATGTATTTTGGGATGACAGATCTCATTTCACAGGAAACTAAATGCATACAGATATCATCATCATCATCATCATCATCGTTTAACGTCTGCTTTCCATGCTAGCATGGGTTGGACGATTTGACTGAGGTACATCTTTATTCATATATTGTGTACATACCCTTTTTCTTTCATTATCAATTGCAGTGAAGAAAGCAATTGTTTAAATCTTATTGAAGGTCTTCTTGAATCAAAATGATTAAATATTGATGTAATGTTGTAGAATTTGAAAGGTTGGAAGTCAATATATTGCAGAAACACTCAAAGAGAGAAGATAAATGAATTTAGATTCATTTTGGAGTAGCACTAAATGATGGAACATATTTGATGTTAATAGTTGTTCCTGATAAAAACTATTTCTTAATTCTAAAGAATGTTTTAGTTTCTTTTAAAAAATATAGGCTTACAAGAGAGGTCAATCAGAAACAATGATATAACTGATTTTTAAAAACTTTTATTTCAGCATGTGTAGTTTGCAGCTATTTATGAATTTTAGTTTGGTACTGTCCCTCTCTGCTGCATGTCTGAATACACAAAAGATGGATAACACTGTGTTTTCCTCTGAGTAACCTAAGAAACTTGGTACACAAGATTTAAGTTTTAAAATTACTTTTTTAAGCCCATTTATTGATTGAATATTTCTTTTCAATGTTGACAGGATTTTATTCAGCTTTATTTTTTATCCCTTCAGACTACCAAAGTTTTTTTGTTTTTTTTTTTAAGACTCTTAACACATATTACTTTGAAGCTAACTTGTATATTATTTTATCATTTAGGGCAAAGGTTCTGATTACTTAGTATTATGGCTAGATTGTGATAAAGAAGGTGAGAATATCTGCTTTGAAGTCATTGATGCTGTTCTTCCTGTTATGAAGAGGAATTCTGACAAGGTAATACAAAAATATATTTCATTAGATTTTCTAATTCTGCTTACCTCAGCTTACATGGCAGAGAATATCTTCTTCTGTATCCCATGCATGTTATTAAAGTATCCGATTGTAAATACTCATTCCACTCTTGCTAGCTTGGAAAAAATGGATAAAGTAAACTAATGAAGTATGTCAATTATACATAAATGAGAAAACTAAAACTGGATTTGGAGTAGAACTTTAGAAGTTGGGTTTTAGACATAAAATTGAAATAACTACTTAGATGCCACTATTTCTGAATATATTGTGTCCACCACAAACTTCATGTAACTCACTTGAATGATATAAGCTATAACTCTGCTTCAAGATGAGCAGTACATCCTTGTTCTTATTAGCTTACAACAGCTTTCACATAACCCTTCTATGTAAGTCATGAGATTTTTCCTGTCTCGCATACATGTGTACTTGGTACACATACACATGCAGATTAATCAATGTTACTACTTGCCAGCATTTACTCTTTTACTTGTTTCAGTCATTTGACTGTGGCCATGCTGGAGTATCGCCTTTAGTCGAGCAAATTGACCCCAGGACTTATTCTCTGGAAGCCTAGTACTTATTCTATCGGTCTCTTTTGCTGGACCGCTAAGTTACGGGGACGTAAACACCAGCATCGGTTGTCAAGCGATGTTGGGGGGACAAATGTATACACACACATACATA
>NC_068982.1:122017955-122040826 GCF_001194135.2 Octopus bimaculoides
ATATATACATTTACACGACAGGCTTCTTTCAGTTTCCGTCTACCAAATCCACTCACAAGGCTTTGGTCGGCCCGAGGCTATAGTAGAAGACATTTGCCCAAGATGGCACGCAGTGGGACTGAACCGAGAACTATGTGGTTGGTAAGCGAGCTACTTACCACACAGCCACTCCTGCGCCTTTTGTTTTATTTAAATAAAGTTTACAATGTTTTGTTGTAAATGAACTGCCTTCTGAACATTCTTTATTCACGCTTATTAAAAAGGACATTGAAATGGATTCTATCCATGAGTGAATCCATGTCAAAGGAAGAGAGGTTGCTTCTGTGCTGTCAAATCTGCAATTATGGTATCATCTAGCTGTTTCCATTTTTAAAAATTTTTAACCTTCCAGCTTTTACAAAGGAATATGAGTGTTAAATTAATAATAAGTTTTCTTTTTTCCAGAACATATACCGTGCTCACTTTAGTGCTATCACAGAATCAGATGTGAAGCGAGCTATGAATAACTTGGGCACACCTAATGAGAATGAAGCAATGTCAGTTGATGCCAGACAAGAGTTAGATCTGCGAGTTGGTTGTGCCTTCACTCGATTCCAAACCAAATTCTTTCAGGTATATTATGATATAAATCAAATGAACAGAATTTTACTTTTATCAGTAATAATTTATGCAAGACTTTCTCAAGAACCAAATGTCATCAAACCAACCATTCACTTCAATAGCTGGTCTCTTTTTGTTGAGTATGCATAGAATAAGTAGTTTCTCTTCCACACATTTTCCTTTTGTAATAACATTTCCAAGACTCTTTCTTCCCAGTGTCAGAAGTTATTTTCTTTTTGTGACTTCTTACCTTTCTTTCTTAACACATTAACTCCACCTAAAATAGTCTTTCCAGAAAGTTCTCACATTTATGGATTGAAGAAATTTAAAATTATTAATTAATTTACTTAATTGCTCTTCTAATTTATCTATTGTATGGCATAATCCTCTTATGAAAACTTCTTGTATTAAACATTTAAAATTTGATTTGTTAAGTAGGATGCATCTTTTACAGGGCAAGTATGGCAATTTGGATAGCACTTTAGTGTCATATGGTCCTTGTCAATCACCTACATTGGGCTTCTGTGTGGAGCGGCATGATAAAATCCAATCATTTAAACCTGAAACCTATTGGATCATTAATGTACAGGTAAATCCTTTATCTTGTATGAATGTTTCATTTCTTATTGTCTTTGTGTTATTGGTATCACAGTGACATGAACTGATGCTATAACTAAATATTTTAACAAGCTCCATATTGCATTTCAATAAAAGATCCACATACTTCAGTCAAATATTTTAAGGAAAATTACTCACATCCAAACATAATTGTTACATTCTGGTTTCTGAATGAAGTATAAAGTTCATCAATGCATATTTGATATGAGGGTTTTACATACATACATATTTAGGTCACCACCTTGAAGTATTTAGTAGAACAAATTGACCCCAGTACTTACTTATTTAAAGTCTGGTACTTATTCTATTGGTCTTTTTTTTCCAAAATGCTAAGTTAGAGCATTGTAAACAAACTAACACCAGTGGTCAAGTGGTGATGGAGCACAAGCACACACACACACACATATGTAGATATAAACATAGATACAATGGGCGTCTTTCAGTTTTTGTCTGCCAAATCCACCCATGAAGCTTTGGTTGGTCCACAGCTTTAGTAGAAGACTGAACCTGGAACCACATATTCTAAAACTGAAGCAATATGGAGAAGATAAGCATGGCCCTAAGCAAGGATATGTAAATTTGTGAAGCATTCCATATCTTTTTTATGATGATATTATCATTAAGATGATGAACTGGCAAAGTGATTAACATATCAAACGAAATGCTTAGTGGCATTTTTCCCCAAGTCTTTATATTCTGAATTTAAATTCTCCTGAGGTCAACTTTGCCTTTCATCCTTTTGCAGTCAGTAAAATAAGTACCTGTTGAGCACTGGAGTTGATGAACTGAACTAACACACATCCCCAAAATTGCTGGCCTTGTGCCAAAATTTTAAGCCATTATTATTGTTGTAAAGGCAGCGAGCTAGCAGAAACGTTAGAATGCTGGGTAAAATGCTTAGTGGTATTTCATCTATCGCTATGTTCTGAGTTCAAATTCCACTGTAGTCGACTTTGCCTTTCATCCTTTCAGGGTTGATAAATCAAGTACCAGCTGAGTACTGGGGTCGATGTAATCAACTATCCCCCTCCCCAAAATTTCAGGCCTTGTGCCTATAGTAGAAAGGGTTGTTGTCATTGATTGACCAATACTGTCTGGGTAAAATTGGTAGATGGGAGCTGTAGGAAGCTCATTACGTGTGATTGTGTGTGTGAGTTTGTCTTGATATGTATGCGTATTGATTGTAAGCATGACCTACTCTTCATTGTTTGCAGTCCACTGTGAAAGTGTATCCAGCCTTGTTGACATGTGCACACTGATTGTAAACAAGAGCTTCACCATTCATACAAATGGTGTCACTTATTTTGCAGTCCCCTGCAAAATCATGGCCAGACTGTTTTGTTTTTCAGTAGTCTGAGACATTATCTTGCTTGGAAACAAACGAGGGTTGATATTGGGAAGGGCATTAGGCTGTAGAAAACACTGCCTCAATGTCATCTTACTTGATTAAAACAATGATAGTATTGACAACACTGTCACCGCCAAGGAGGTGAAGGAGCAAAACGAAAGAGGTGAATTTGCTGTTTCTGTATTTTAGATCTAATCAATCAAAGCTAACCGGAGTTACTCAATAATTAATTAACATTTATGAAAATATATACTTAGATACTCTATTTCTACATCATTTAATGTCTTGTTATTTTGCTCATTTTCTTCCAGTGAGTGCCTTGTCTACTGTCCAATTATTTAAACAAGTATCTTTTTTATATCATAGGTGGCTCATCCTGATGGCAAAAATGTCCATGTTGACTGGGAACGATATCGTGTGTTTGATAAAGAAGTTGTACAGATGTTCCTTTCCATGATCAAATCTGCTGATTCAGCCAGGTTTGATTATTTCTTTTTATTTTTGGATTTCTTTAACTTTTTATAATGATATTCAGTAATAATAATAACACTGGTTTACAGAATATTCTTTTGCTCTGAGGCAAGGATGTGAATAAGTGTTTTTTACTAATTTTGATATGGTAAATTCAATTTTTGAACAGTTTTTCTCTATCACATCATCATCATTTAACGTCTGTTTTCCATGCTGGCATGAGTTGGACAGTTTGACTGAGGTCTGGAAAGCCAGGAGGCTGCACCAGGCTCCAATCTGATCTGGCAAGGTTTCTACAGCTGGATGCCCTTCCTAACGCCAACCACTCCAAGAGTGTAGTGGGTGCTTTTTACATGCTACTGGCACAGGAGCCAGTCAAGAGGCACTGGCATCGGCCACATTTGGATGGTGCTTTTTACATGTCACTGGCGCGAGGAGCCAGTCTGGCAGTACTGGCAATGACCCTTGCATGAATGATCTGAGTTCAAATTCCACCAAGATGAACTTTTCCTTTCATCCTTTCGGGGTCGATAAATTAAGTACCAGTTGTATACTGGGGTTGATCTACTCGACTGTCCTCCCTCCCCCCAAAGTTCAGGCCTTGTGCCTAAAGTAGAAAGGATTGTTACTATTATCATTATTGTTTAACTGTAATAACAAATTTTACAATGAACTACTTCAAGATTATTATCTTGTATTGTTTATAATTAATTTCTCAAAGTAATAATGGAGTTCAGCTATGACAAAAGAAAGATAAACAGCTAGAGAGTTTGCTTTCACATATCCTATTTCAATTATACTGCATATAAATTCAAAATATAATGTGTTTATTTCATCTGTTACAAAAGCATATTACAGAAAAAAAAACAGCATAGATACAGAGCATTGAGAGAACTAAATTTCTTGGATAATACAATACACACAAACCATAGTACTGCAGACAGTTAGAAGTGAGTTTTTGTGGATGATCTTGTGAACTTTGCCTCCGAGATGTCATACAAGAGCATCCCACAAAAGTCCCCCATCATGCTGAGGTTCCACTTGCCTTGGTAGTTGCTCTCCATCTTAGTAATATCTTGGTGGGACCTTTCTCCATGCTCATCACTGTCTGCTCTGAGCTTCATGGGGAAGAAGTTGAGGTGGGAGTGGAGAAAGTGAATTTTGAGTGACATTCGGCATCCTATATCCTCATAAGACTGTAACAACTTCTCGATACACTCTTGGTAATCTAGTACTTGTGTTTGCCTCAATTTCTCTGTAAACCAGTGTAATGTTAGGTTTAATGTTATGAGTATCATTTGAAAATAAAGATTGTATAGATTTCTATGTACATTGAATACTTTCTCTTATTAATTTAATTGATTAAAGTACTTCTAAAATTAATGATAAAAGTAAATATTATATTAAAATTTGTTTGTTTTTTTTCTCTTTCTTTCCTTTATTAGAGTGTATGATGTGATTAAGAAAGAGAAGACCAAATCTCATCCCCAGGCTTTAAACACAGTTGAAATGCTTCGGATTGCAAGTTCTGCGTTGGGTAAAATTCTATTTATACTAAAACTTACTCAGTGAGTAACATTACTATTTAAGGCACAATTAGAAATAGAAGTGAAAATTTTTAATTGCAAATTAATGTTGTGTTTCCTAACTTTTCTTTCTATAGGTATGAGTCCCCACCATACCATGCAAATTGCTGAACGATTGTATACCCAAGGCTATATCAGTTACCCAAGAACAGAAACGACACACTATCCCGCAAACTTTGACCTCGTGTAAGAAAACATAAATACAACTTTATAGTTTATAAAAATATATGGTTTATAAATTGACAGGATAAAGATAGAATGTTGCAGCCTTGACTCAACAATATTTTCCTTGTTTTCTTCATGGTCTTAGACTATTAATCAAAAATCTTAATCCTTCAAAGTATATTACAGAGCCTTTTCTCATATCTAAGAGTGTCTCTGTTTAGAATAGAACATATTTCTCATGTTATTTGTATCTATTTTTCAATGTTAGCATAGGGTGGATTTGTTTTTTACAAATTTAGGCATTTGGTTGAATTTGATAAATTATCAAGTTAAATTGTGGAAGCTGCAGTCAACAAGATAAACTGTAGTTTTTAAGTCTGATGTTTATTCTGTCATCTGCCAGACACTAAATAATGGAGATGTAAACAAGCTGACTCTGGTTGTCACACCCATGTGCATGACAAGTTTCCACACAATTTCCGTTTACCAAATTCACTCATAAGGCATTGATTGGCTATTGTAGAAGACACGTACCTATGGTACTGTACTGTGGGACTGAACTTGAAACCACATGGTTGCAAAGCAAGCTTCTTAACCACATAGTCATACCTATAAGTGCAATTGCTTTGCACATGAAACAAAAAATCTTATTGGAAATTTGATTTCAGTAGAATAGCCATTTTATTCATACAGTCATTGTGAGTCTAGTAATTAAGGAAAATATGTAAGTTTGCAGAGCCAACTATCCCGTATTGTTGAAAATATGCTTTGGAGAGGCAGTCATATTCTGGAGATGATGAGATCAATTATACTCTTTCTGAAAAACATGTGCCCTTGTACTTAATATTTGAAATCATTACTTTAATATTTATCAATAATATTTGCCAGTACTTATAGATGATTGAATTAATTGCAGTCTTTCTGGTTTTTTCATCATGTAAAAATTTTCAGTATTTCATTACTGTAACCTCTTGTCTCATGAGATCACTTTCTACTTTAGTGGTACCTTACGGCAGCAAACCAACAGCTCCCAGTGGGGTTCTTATGTTAAAGACCTTTTAAAGCAAGGAATTCAGAAACCAAGGTATGAATTTTTTATCATTACTTTTTACTTCTTATATACTGTATTTTAAGGGTATGAGAGTTATTGGTGTCAGGAAGACCCAAAAGGTATCAGGTAAACGCTAAGTTAGTGCTATGGATAGACCATGGTTAAGCTCCAGGCTTGATAATGATACGAGTGAGGAGTCCAACATGGGTTATGTATTAGTATGTATATGTATATATCCATGTGTGTATACATATTCAGAGGCGCAATGGCCCAGTGGTTAGTGCAGCGGAATCACGGTCATAGGATCGCGGTTTCGATTCCCAGACTGGGCGTTGTGAGTGCTTATTGAGCAAAAACACCAAAAGCTCCACGAGGCTCCGGCAGGGGATGGTGGCGAACCCTGCTGTATTCTTTCACCACAACTTTCTCTAACTCTTACTTCCTGTTTCTGTTGTGCCTGTAATTCAAAGGGTCAGCCTTGCCACACTGTGTCACGCTGAATATCTCCAAGAACTACGTTAAGGGTACATGTGTCTGTGGAGTGCTCAGCCACTTGCACGTTAATTTCACGAGCAGGCTGTTCCGTTGATCGGATCAACTGGAACCCTCGATGTCGTAAGCGACGGAGTGCCAACAACAACAATACATATTCACACGTATACATTCTTACTTTCTTTTTCTACTAACCTACCACACATGTCTATAGCAACTTGACTCTCTTGTATTCTTCATCCCACCTCAATTTTTACTATCAAAACCAAAATCATTAGTATGCCAAGCAAAATCCCTAGTAGCATTTCATCCATCTTTACATTCTAAGTTCCAATTCTGTTAAAGTTGATTTTGCCTTTCATCCTTAAATACCATTTGAGCACTGGGGCTTGTGTAATCAACTTACCCCCGCCCCTGAAATTACTGGCCTTGTGCAAAAATTTAAAACCAATATGTTTCATTAGCTGAAGAATAGCATGCTTGTTGTATAAATCACATTTCATACTAAAGCAATACTTATTTCTTGCTTTGCCAGTGTTCTTCCATAGGTTGTATAAAAGACAATTAAATTTTTTAAAAATTAGTAAAATTAATAGAGTGTCTGACAAAATACCTTGTGGTATTTGAATGTCACTCCACATTCTGAATTGAAATCCTGCCCCAGGTACCTCACCTTTCATCTTTCCAATATCAGTAAAATAAGTTCTAGGATCAGTGTAGTTGATTATACCACAGAAAGCAGTGCATCTCATGGCAACAGGCCAATGAGTGAAACCATTAAAAAGATGTATTTCATTTCTTTATCATTTATTTTTATGTTCTCTTTCTATGTCTATTTGATATAAACAAAATATTAATTTTCTTTCAGGAAAGGTCATGATGCTGGTGATCATCCCCCTATTACTCCAATGAAAGGGGCCAGTGAGAGTGAACTTGGTCATGATGCCTGGAAACTGTATGAATATATTGCACAACATTTTATTGCTACTGTAAGTATATAGACTGAGGTTAATGTTACTTTTTTTTTTTTTTTTTTTCACATATTCATTTCCTTTAAGAAGGATTTGAGACATTTTTTCTTTTGCAACAAGGCTTGATCTTGGGAAATATATCCATGTTTCATTTCGTAGCAAGACTACATTTTTAAACAGTAAAAATTTGTATTTATTTTTCATGCTCTGTTGTTGTACATTTAGTTTAATTGTAGTCAGACTAACATCAATGTATAAATTAGCTCAGCTTATGTGAATTACGATACATTCACACAATGTGGCTCTGAGCTCTTTTACTAGGTTTCATAATGTTAGAGATAAATGACTTCTAATTGTGAGTTAAGGATATTTGAAAATAATCAGTTCGTTCCTCATACGACCCTGTTGAGAATTTGAGGTGTATTCCCATGTTCCATTCTACATCAAGGCTACATGTGTTCTAAAGATGTAAATATACTTTTGTGAACCAAATTTATTCTAATTTCTTGCCATGTTGATATATTAGTAAAAAACTGTTTCAAGCATAGAAATCTTGAATTTGAGGGAGAAAATACTTGATTATATCAAGGTTTGTAGTCTTGCAGACTGCATGACAGCCTCTCTAGAGCTGGTGGCATGAAAAATGGCTGTAAAGTGGTTGGCATTAGGATGGACATCCTGCCATAGAAACCATGCCAAAGCAGACACTGGAGGACAATGCAGTCTTTGGGTTCATCAGATCCTGTCAAACCATCCAACCTATGCCAGCATGGAATATGGACATTAAATGATGTTGATCAACCTTGGGTTTGACTGGTGCATTATTTTATCAACCCCAGGTAAAATTGATCTAGATTAGATATTAACTTACATTAGTAAATGATCAACTCATGTAGTTAGGAGATACCAAGACTTAGTTTTGTGTAGCATAGAAGATGTCAATACTTAGATTTTTGATTACATAGTTTTGTAAAAATATGCTGGAATGAAATATGTTTTGTAAATTTTTTATAGGTCTCTCCTGATTGTCGTTACATGCAAACAACCATTTATTTTGAGATTGGCCAAGAGAAGTTTACCTGTACAGGTAATATACTCAGTGATCCTGGCTACACTGCAATTATGACATGGCAAGCTATTACAGATGACGAGGAACTGCCACCTTTTGTCAAAGGAGAAAATTACAATGTTTCAGAAGTAAGGACATTTTTGCAAGTATTCTCAGTTTTCTGTCCTTGAATAAATATGAAATAAACAGTCAATGGTGGGTTATAAGTGTGTGTATTGTGTTTTCTATCCTTATCTCTTTGTGTATATTGCAGTTTGGCATGTTCTTGACCTTTCCTTTGTGTACATTCACCCTACTTGCCCTACTTTATGTGCTTAAGTTATCCTTCCAGTTCTGTGGCTGTATTTGTGGTGATTCACAAACCTGTATCATTGACAAACCTTATATCTTTTAAGGACTCTACATCTTTCATTGTGTTGTCTTTCTACGAATATATTTTCATGAATATTTCTTGCAGTGCACTGAGGAAGATGTTGGGACTGACAGGGTCTCTTTACCTGAAAGATAGAATTTGATGTATAGATATGAGAGGGAAAACAGGAGTTAGAGACATACTTTGAGAACTAGCTAAAACAAAGTGAAGGTGGGTAGGTGATTTAGCTAGATGCAAGGACAATATATAAACATAAAGAATCCTGGAACAGTTTCCATGAGAGAGATTTGAGAAGGAAGAGGCAGACAGAAAAGAAGATAGGAGGATGACAAATTAATACATGAAAACAATGAAGGGAAGTACAAGACCGGTTTGGGAAAGAATCACAATAGAAATAAAGCGGTGGAAGTGAATTTGGGAGGGCAATGGACTATTATAGCCCAAGAGAAAAAGAACGTTTGTGTGCATGGATCTAAAACACTGGTAATGACTAAATAGGGTGGTACATTGTCTCTGCTCTACCTTCTGAACTGATTCAAAACATCAGTATCTGAGCAATATTCTTTACTGTAATTAAAAACTTGTCTCTCTTGTTCAAAATTAGGTATTCAGGTTGTGTTTTAGATTTAATTATTGATTAAAATATCCAATTGTTTATTATATATTACATGTGGACTCGGCTATATATATATATATATATCATCATCATCATCATCATCATCATCATCATCGTTTAACGTCCGCTTTCCATGCTAGCATGGGTTGGACGATTTGACTGAGGACTGGTGAAACCGGATGGCAACACCAGGCTCATACAAGCATGGAAGGTGAACATTAAACAATGATGATATAGTAAAGTTGAGAATGATGTAAATACCAGGGTAATTTAACATTTATCGTTTGTACTAAACAATTTTACAAATAAATACTTTTTTTCCTCCCATTCAGGTCCGACTTGCTGAACGTCAGACTGGGCCTCCTGATTATCTGACAGAAAGCGAGTTGATTACATTGATGGAGAAACATGGTATTGGTACTGATGCAAGTATTCCTGTTCACATCAATAACATATGTGAGCGGAATTACGTTCAAATTATATCGGGTCGTAAACTAAAACCAACTACATTGGGTATCGTTTTGGTGCATGGCTATCAAAAGGTAAAAGTCTATAAACTAACATTTTCATTCATTTATATATAGTTATCTATATTGTTGTAATATAACATCTGTTTTGTCACACTGGCATGGATCGGGTGTGTCTGTTCTACTTCATATTGTCACTCTTGATGTTCCTTTGTCATTCCATCTCTTAAGACTTAACATGCTTTAGATCCAATACCTTTACTTCTTCCCATGTCTTCCCCTGCCACATTGCAGTTCTCTCTCCTGCAAACATCATCTCTCAGGCCACTTGTGCTTCATTTAAGAAGTCATCATATAAGAATCATCACAAAATAGTAGTCAGGATCTAGCCAATGTGTTATAGTTTTACAGTTTTGGCTAATAACACCTAGCTTCCCTCCATTTTGACAATGGATTCATCCTGATCTTACAGTGCAGCATGAAAAGCTGTTTACCTGTTTAACTTAACATTATAATTTATAATTTCCTAACACTACCAGAAGTAACATTGAAGATACAGCATAGAAGGATGAGACTAGTTAGACACTGCATCAGACATGCCTATGAAATTGCTAAGAAGCTAGTGCTCTGGCAACCAATGGAAGGAAGAACCAGAAGAGGAAGGAGGAAGATGACCTATATTGAAAACTTGCTGGAGAATACTGGTATGGAAAGGGTACAGGAGCTGAGGACCATTATGGAAGATCAAGGTGAATGCAGAAAATGTGTGGAAACAGTCTTGAGGGCATCCTGAGGAATCACCTAGATAGATAGATAAACTGTATTGCAGGATTTGAATCATTCTTGATTATAGTTTGAAAAATAGCAAGCTGGTGCTGATTTACATGGGGAAAAATAGTTTTCAAGTGGTACTCATATAAAGCATAGAAGAAAGAAATTCAGGAATCATGAATGTATTTTGAAGTAGAAAAGATATCATGGGGATGATGCCCTAAATAAATTTAACTTGCTAGTATTTAATATATATGTTGTTGAATACCAGCATTTAAATATTCTCTTATTTGTTATTTATTGAATATTAATCTTTTCTTCCCAGATTGATGCTGATTTGGTTTTACCAACTATGAGATCTGCTGTAGAACAACAGCTCAACTTGATAGCGCTTGGCAAGGCATGTTTTAATGTTGTGCTGGAACACGCTTTGGAAATCTTTCGCCTGAAGTTCAAGTACTTTGTCAACAATATCTCTGGCATGGATGAATTATTTGAAGTCTCTTTTTCTCCTTTGGCCTCATCAGGGAAACCAATGTCTAGGTTAGTAGCTCAAGCAATTATTGACATTGTTAGTTTACCTTGGCTGAAACCTATTTTCACAGTTGGTCTATGTGGGCAGATTATACTGGTTATATTGGTTGTCTTTTTACATTTTTTTATGCTACTACATGCATGTATTTTTGTATTTGTTATGTCGTAACAAGTGTTCTATTGCTAATGCAATAGTATTTTGTCTTTTCCATGCATTGAAGCCATTTACTTTCCTTCCGGTTCTCTTATGCACTAATATCTCTTTCTCTTTTCTATTGGTATGGCTGTGTTGTTATAAAGTTCACATCACAATCGCATGGTTTGAAGTTTATTCCATTGGTTGATAACTTGGGCAAGTGTCTTCTATAACCTTGGATTGACTCATTGCCTTATGAGTGAAATTTAGGTGACAGAAATATAAGGAAGACCAGTATATTTGTGTGTGTATGTGTTTCTGTGTCTTCATTGGTTACATGTAAAAACCAGCAGAATACAAAATACCTTACTTGAATAACCAACTAAAGATTGTCTACAGAAAGGTGATCTAGCCATTGAATATTGCCTCATTGAATATTTCATCCAACCCATGACATCATAGAATAAGTGGATGTATAAATGATGACAACAATTCTCTATTGCTTCTCAATCTGCTATTTCATTGAATTAATGGTTTTTAATTACTATAATCAAAATCAAAGTGCTTTTCACTCTTTCTCAGAATGAAGGTAGATATTTTGCTAATCAATAATGGAGGGTATTAAACATAGAGAAACTGTTTAAAAATAAAACCAGGATATTACAGAATAAAAAGAAATCTTCAATTGAAGTACATTAACTCACTGGCATATTAAATACATTCAGTTCTTGTCTAACATTATCAGATTGGAAAAAATTAACTGGAATCAAGTTTATTATGGAGTATTTTAACTTATTATATACAATATAGTTAAAAAAATTTTCTACCATGAATACCATGTTGATTTCAAAATTATTAAAGCAACAATCTATAACTAAACATAACCAGACATATGAAGATCCAGACTAGTATTTATCAGTAAATCATTGACATGACTATACAATTATAAAATCTAGCACCCAAGATCATTTATAACTGGATAAGGTTTGAACTCATGTGCTGTGTGGAGTTTGTGATTTGATGTTCAAAATTTCTGGTATCAATGCATTGTTATTTTAAAGGTGTGGCAAATGTCGTCGGTACATGAAACTGATTCAGGCAAAACCAAGCAGGTTACATTGTTCAAATTGTGATGATACATACTCTTTGCCGCAAAATGGTGGAATTAAACTCTATCAGGAGTTAAAATGTCCTCTAGATGACTACGAACTTGTACTTTGGACAACTGGTACAAAGGGAAAGGTATTTATAAATTTATTTCGTTGTTTTTCTAGACTTTTCATATCATCGGTTGTTACAATTGCTATTTTCACACATTCAAATCAACAACTGTTTTGCACTACTTTGTTAAAATTTTATCATAAAAATGATTTTGTTATTTATTTGAATTTTCCTTAGCAAATGATTAAAGATACTTCAGGAGACCATCATTTCACATTATTCATATCACATTTCATATTATTCATACATCTGTGTTCTTTTAAGATGATAGGGTGTGATTTGAGGGGGATAGACCTCTTGTTTCTGGAAAGATCAAGCAATTGTGCTGAGGAGCCCTTGGTGGCCCATGATGATGATAATGATAGTGGTAACAATGATAATGATTCAAGGAAGGTGCTGTTTACAATTATTTGGAGATTTAATGCCAAGAAGAAAATATCTTCAGATTTGTAATCCACTTTTGAACTTGTTTCTAATTCTTTATTTTACATCATTTACAGAGTTATCCCTTATGTCCATATTGCTATAACAATCCACCTTTCAAAGATATGCGCAAAGGCAGTGGCTGTAATGAATGCACACATCCTACATGTCAACATGCATTTTCTCAAAATGGCGTATCTGAATGTCTTGAATGCAGTCAAGGTATCTTGGTATTGGACCAATCTTCGGCACCAAAATGGCGTATGGCATGTAACAAGTAAGATCTGAATCATCTATTCTGTTCATTCTTAAACATTTTCTGAGTTAGCTTTACCTTTTTAATGCATCTTAAGAAATAGGTATGTGTACCAGCAGGCAGAGTAGGAGTTGCTGAATGTATACTATTTTGGTGGATAGGCTGGTAAATTAAGAATTAGAAATAGAAGAATGAAAATCAAAAAGTAAGTGTAATACCTAACCATCCCCTGGCTTAACACTGCCACCTGGCCCTGAGTATCTTTAGCAGAGATTTTTCCATTGCAAACATTCAGTCTAAATCTCCATTGGGAGGATAATAACTTCACCATATTGATGTGCTGTTTCCTGCTGTAGAAACCTACAAGTCATGACTTAGTGACTTCTGTCTTCTCTTCCCCCCACGCCTGCACACTAATCCCGGATACCCTGCAAAAGACCATACATACAAGTCTTCTTTCTCTGACCTAGCCATAAAAAAATCTGTTGATAATTTAATAGAAAATAAAAGAATTTAACAGCAAGAAACTCAGTGTTTGATGGCATGCATGCATCCAAGAATCAACCAATATTTGCAGTCCTCAAGGTGGTGAGCTGGCAGAAACGTTAGCACGCCGGGCGAAATGCTTAGCAGTATTTCGTCTGCCGTTACGTTCTGAGTTCAAATTCCGCCAAAGTCGACTTTGCCTTTCATCTTTTTGGGGTCAGTAAATTAAGTACCAGTTACGTACTGGGGTCAATGTAATCGACTTAATCCCTTTGTCTGTCCTTGTTTGTCCCTTCTATGTTTAGCCCCTTGTGGGCAATAAAGAAATAAGGAACGTTAGCATGCCAGGCAAAATGCTTAGCAATATCTTGTCTCTTTACTTTCTGAGTTGAAGTTCTGCCGAGGTCGACTTTGCCTTTCGGGGTCGATAAATTAAGTACCAGTTGTATACTGGGGTCGCTCTAATCAACTGGCCCCCTCCCCAAGAATTTCAGGCCTTGAGCCTAGAGTAGAAAAGAATATTTGCAGTCTTCACTTACTGTTAACAAATACTTTAGATAATGAAATATGTGGTGTTACTAGTTAAAAGAGAGAATTTTATTTTGTTAGTCTGCATAAAAAAGATGTAACACATAGCATTTTAGGGTCTCTGGGAATAAACATACATATCTATGTATGTCTCTGCTTACATTACCTATGTAATGTAAATAGAATTGTTGTGTAATGTAACCAAATGAGTTGTTATTTTGCACTGAGTCAGTTTAAAATGACAGCACAAAGTAATGGTCAACAATAGATATACTAAAACCAAGGTGCTATGTAAAAATCGTTGGTGTGGCTGCCACATAAAAAGCATTGGTGATGGTGCCACGTAAAAAGCACCCAGTACACTCAGTAAAGTGGTTGGTGAAGGGCATTATGGAACCTGGTGTGGTCCTTGACCTTGCCTGTTCCTGTTCAGTCATCCAGCCTATGCAAACACGGAAAATAGGTGTTAAATGATGATGATGAATAGAAGTGATACATTAACTTCTATTTTGTTATATGTGAATTCTCTGGAAAGGAAAACTGTGGAAAATATATGGTATATGTTAGATGATAGAACTTTGTATTAAATTGATCTATAAAGCTTTTATGTGCAGAAGCATGATTTATGTCTTATGCTATGTTTGTTTTGTAAATTCATTTAGGTGTTCCCTTGTCATCAACCTGTTAGAAGGAGCACATAAAGTCACTTTAAAGGATGATGATTGTGAAGAGTGTGGTGCCTCTATTATAAATGTTGACTATGGCAAGGTAAGTAGATATAATTTTACGAGTTTCCATCATTGGACTGCAGCCCTGCTGAGTGTCACTGGGTTTTTTAATAAATCATACCAACCCCAGTATTTCTTTCAGTTTGGTATTTATTTTATTAATTTGTATTTTATTGAGCTACTCTAAATTATTTTTATGACAAAACTTTCTTGTTTGTGTGTGTCAAACACCTATATACATTTAGCTTCAGCACAGACTTTGTCTACCAAATTACAATTGCAAAGTATTGGTCTGTCTGAGGTTATAGAAGGAAACACTTGCCCAAGGTGCCACTGTGGATCAGTCACAGGACCAAGTGGTTGTGAAGTGGCCTTCTTAACCAATAGCTGACAATATTCATGCAACCTTCTGAATGCTTTCAGATGTCCTCAGTATGCAGTCCAGGTTTCTATAGGAAGGCACACAAACCACAAATCTCTTCAAGTAGATGGTCCTGCTCAATCTGTAGAAAAGGCATAAGTAGAAACTCCATAAAATGTACTTGGTGTAAGCTATGGACGCATAAGAGATGCAGCAATATCAAAAGAAGGCTAACTAAGAATATAGTTTTTGTGTGTGGCAAATGCTCAGGGGCAATGAACACTGAAAATGTGCAGAAAACAGCTTCCATCACATTCCAGCGGGCGGGGCGGGGTATGGGGGGACTACAAGTAGTTGATAGCTTCCATTACCTAGGTGACCATGTCAGTAGTGGGAGTGGATGCTCTGAGAGTGTAGCTGCTAGAATAAGAATAGCCTGGGCAAAGTTCAGAAAGCTCCTACTTCTGCTAGTGACAAAGGGCTTCTCGCTCAGAGTAAAAAGTAGACTGTATGATGCATGTGTGTGAACAGCCATGCTACACGGCAGTGAAACATGGACTGTGACTGCTGAGGACGTGTAAGCTTGCAAGAAATGAAGCGAGTATACTCTGCTAGTTGTGTAATGTCAATGTGCATACTCGAGAGAGTGTAAGCACCCTTAGAGAAAAATTGGACATAAGAAGCATCAAATGTGGTGTGCAAGAGAGACAACTGCGCTGGTATGGTCATGTGTTGCGAATGGATGAGGATAGCTGTGTGAAAAAGTGTCATGCTCTAGCAGTAGAGGGAAACTGTGGAAGAGGTAGACCCAGGAAGACCTGGGATGAGGTGATGAAGCACAATCTTCGAAAGTTGGGCCTTACCGAGGCAAAGACAAGTGACTGAGACCTTTGGAGATATGCTGTGCTTGAGAAGACCCAGCAAGCCAAGTGAGACCATAACCATGGCCTATGCCAGTGCAGCATAACCAGCCCATTTAAGAGTACTCTTCTATTATTGGGCAATAAACTGCGCTTGCGAAGACCTGTTGAGTCAAGTGAAGTTGTTGTCGTGGCCAATGACAGTACCGCCTGATTGGCATCCATGCCGGTGGCATGTAAAAAGCACCATCCGAGCATGGCTGATGCCAGTGCTGCCTGACTGGTCCCATGCCAGTGGCAAGTAAAAAAGCACCATTCAAGCATGGTCGTTGCCAGTGCTGCCTGACTGGCCTTTGTGCCGATGGCACATAAAAGCACCCACTACACTTTTGAAGTGGTTGGCATTAGGGAGGGCATCCAGCTGTAGGAACTTTGACAGACTGGATTGGAGCCTTGTACAGCCTTCTGGCTTGCCAGCTCTCAATCAAACCGTTCACCCCATGCCAGCATGTAAAGTGGACGTTAAACAACGATGATGATGATTATAATGATGAACAAAATATTGGAATCACCACTGCTCTGTTCACTAACATTTTGGTGTATGTTCAGATGCCATGTCATTAAAGACTTTTGTTCAGAGACATTTAAAAGCCATGCTAGCTATGTTGCTAAGTTGAATTTTTTTAATTACATCCAGTTCGTCTCAGTTAGTGATGGTTGCATATGTTCTGAGTCTTCTTGGAGATGATGTAAGTCTAAGTTTCCTGTAAACATAGTCGAAAGCAATCAGTATCTGTTACAGATATTTTTGTGAGAAAGCTGTGTCACTGTTGTCATCTGCATATTGAAACTCTTTGAGGAAGCTTGTAGATGTGTTGGACAGAGACAAGCCAGATTAAATTATCTGACATCTGTTGTGTAGACAATGTTGATAGAGTAAAGGAACACAGACAGAAATTGTTTTTTCAAAGCCAAAATGAATCAAGTTATGTCTTGGATGTTGTTGTGACAAGAATCCTAAGCCAAAAAGAGATATGCTGACTGGTTGGAGCCATTTCACTTTTTACTTAACTCACTGAAAAGTCATCAGTATGCTGTTCCTTCTCTCTTATAAATTTGCTTTTGTAAGATATCAATGTTTATAAGGTATTCATTATGTGGTATGTCCTATATTGTATTGTATATATATTTTAACAAAGTATTATGATGTCATAGAAATTTTTGTATTTTCTTTCTAGAACAAATCTCCACTACCAGACAATGCTACTGATTACACAGGTTGTGTATTTTGTGACAGCACTTTCAAGCCCCTGGTTGAAATGCACCATGCTATGGCACCCAGAGTGCGACGTACAGCAACACGTGGCGGAGGAGCTGGCCGTGGAAAAGGGCGTGGCCGAGGGCGTGGTAAAGGCAAACATAAACCCAAAGACAAAATGGCACAGTTAGCTGCATATTTTGTATGAATGCTAAACCTTCAGTTAACTTTTTAACTTTCATCTAGAATAAAGAATTCTACCCTATGTGTTGCTGTTGTATTCTTACTTTTCTGATGATGATATTTATTAAATGAATTGATGTATTCATTACATAGGAATGAGATAATGAATTAAACAATTTTTGTAATTAACAAAATTACCATAAAAACCCATGTAATTTATGCTTTTTTTTTTTTTTTTTCACAAAAATAAAAATAAACTTTAAGGATGCATAAATTACTTGAGAAGATCATTTCCAGAATTTTTTTTAGAAATTTTTTTATCTATGAAAGATATACAAAACGTAAACATTCATACCAGAAGTTGACTCATTTAATGTCAATAGGTTTTTACAGAAAAAATAAGGGCTTAAACATGAAGCTAACTTTTATTTATGCTGGATGGTATAATGCTTACTTTTTCTGTATAAATTTACTAAAACCATTAAATGGTTAACTATTTTTTGAAGTCTGACATTCATGCTGGTAATCATGGTCCGGGCCATATTTTACATCGCTTGGAGTGTCTACCTATTGCAATGGAGCATCATTGACATACACAGGGATATGGATATTCTTGACTGAAAAAAATGTAATGATATGGATAATCTTGATTATATGGTTTTATGTTTGTCTGTTTTTCTTGTTTTATTATTAGATTGGCAAAATTGAGGATGGTAAGGAAAAGGTTGTAAATGTTTACAATTTACATCCTGACTACTACCATTCTTGACATTGGTGTGAACTACCAACTATTAGGAGCAATGTGCAGCTCTTCAGTTGCAATCATGTCTAAAATAAGATTTTTCTGAACATAACTAAAACAACAAACAATTTTAAAATTTTTATGTACTATATGAAAATGTACAAGCAATGCATTACAAATATATTGAAATGGGTAATATTCTTATTAAACAGTTTGTTTTTCAATCTCATTGGTGATTGAGAGCACTGGTATTTACTGTTTGGGTGTGAATTTTACATAAGTAGAAGCTTCTTTTAACAAATTTTATCCTGAAAATTACCTGCATAAATTACATGGGTTTCTATGGTTATTATGAAATTATAACAAAGTTCCAGTCACTTTAGCCTAGTGCTTTTGTAAACTACAAATGAAACAAATTTTCATTTGGATAAGATACTGTTTTATCACAATAGCTTTTCTTGGAAGTTCTCATCCACAGTCTGTAACATTGCTCTATCCATGTGGACATTTCATCTCTTGGTAATTTAGAAAGTTAAATATGTTGTCACTCTCTGATAACAACTCATGTGAAACTGCCTTAGGTTCTATGATATTTTAAAGTGGACTAAAAACCTTCCATTAAAATTTCACATTAATGTTCCTAACACCAACTTAATAAAGTTTACTAATTGTTCGGTTATTTTCAAAATTAATAAAAAAAATATAAGTATATTTCAACAGAAATATATTTAAAGGGTTAAATCACTCCATTCTGGTAAAATGGTGGAGTCAAGCTATAAAAAGAAGTAAAATTGTGCTATATTCTATACAACTTGGTTTTATAAGAGCATCAAACCATAGACATATTCTGAAATCTATGAGTAACATGAAATTTTGAAAGTGTCTTATGCTATAGTTTGATTACAAAATCATTGTATAGTTTGTAAGAATTAGCAAATGCACATGTTAAGGCAGAACAGATGGAGTGGAAAACAAAAAATTAGTGGTGACTGGAGGAATACATGATGTCTGACTCTACCCTCTTCCATCATGATGCAGTGAAAGAAAGATGGCATCAAAATGTCCATGTCCACTACCGTCTCCCTTCTTTACTGCAAGCCATTACTTTCTTTCCTCTGTGTGACTTTTCATTGACATCTATTATTAATTAACCAATATCCATTTTTATTGTTGTCTTTCCATTCTCATCTCTAGTACTTTACCAAATATGGACATATAATTATCACTGTCATTCCTTCTCCTGTCCACTTTTAAAGAATAGAGAGAATTCTTTAGTCGTGCAGAAAATAAGTCAACCGCTCTTGCACAGGCGCCATTATAAAATTCATTCAATATACCCAGTAAAGTAGCTGGCTTTAGGAAGGGCATCCAATATGGTCTAGTGATCTATCTAGGAAGGCAGTGACTTCAACAGATTAGTTCCATGACAATCTATTAAACCTATGCCAGCATGGAAAGCAGACAAAATGTTATCTTATTTTTGAAATGAATAAAAGAAAAATACAACAAGTAAACTTTAATATATTTATTAACAATTGCTGCACTTCAGCCCATTTTGAGTGAAGTATTAAAACTTCCTAAATTGTTTTAAAATTAGAAAAGGGAGAAGAATCACAATTCGTTGTCACAATTAAATAATGCATACTGTTCACACACGTGTGTGTGTGTGTATATATTTATATATATATATATATATACATACATACACACATACATATATAATGTGTGTGTAATTTAAGAAAAGAGAAAACAAATGAAACAGGTTCACAACTAAGTTTAATATACAATGTATTTATATAGTGATTGTGGGGTGTCCATATGAACTTTTTAACCATGTAGGACCAAAAAATAAAGGGGGGAGGGAAACAAAAAGCAAAATTTAGGCAATCATTAGGATCACGAATCAGTTAAGTAAACACGACTTTTATATTTTCCATAGTACATACTAATACTTAAGAAATGTTTACAATGACCAATGGAGGCCTACATCACAGTATAATACTTTGTCCAGCACTGACAAATCATATTTAACATCACATTAAATTTTGCCTTGCAATCACAGAAACCAGTTGAAAAATTTTACAGAATTTTATTTATATATAATATATTCTTTTTATGTGTTTGTTCTTTTTTTTTCTTCAATAAACTGTGCTTGTTACAAAAATAAGTAACCACTTATATCAACTCACATACTTCTCAATTTTTCTGTTGTATATGCTGTTAATGGAGGTAAAGCTAATTAAAACATATGCTGAGTATATCTCAATGAATAATATCCCTATGCTACAAAACCTGAGAGCATCCAAATTTCTGTCAGTTACAATTTCTCAAAACTAACATTTTGTTCTTAGAAACTCTATGTTAGATGCCAATAAAGCAAGATTAATTTTTGGCATATTCCAGTGTCAGAGATGAATCAACAAAAATAAAAATCCTACTGTTATCCAAGATTGAAATTACCATTTTTTTTTTTCCCCCAAACTCCATCCAGGACATGTATTATTCCTAAATGTCATTATGATTCATTCATTTAAAAATAAAGTGTTTGTTTTTATGCACACAACTGGACATAATACACATGCATTCTAATCATCTAAACGTTATATAGTTATATACATTATTTCTGCCACCTATTTTCACCGTTCACAGTTATGATAGATATTTCATTGAGTACTCAGGACAAAAGTGGTTAACATATACATAAATATTTTTTACTGAATACATAAATATCATATGAAGTTCTGTACATTATCAGAAATATTTTTACAAGAATTTCTCAATACAAGATACGTATTTATAAGTAATTTTTTTAGCTAATATTTTCAAAACTTCCCAAACTTCTTACAGTAGTCCGGTTAGTTCTTCATTTGAGCTTTATTTTTTATTTATTTTTTTAAATAAAAGTAGTGTTAGTTTTATAATAAATTCTTAAAGTTCTTTTTCCTCAACAAACGTCCATCTTTCTCTTTCATGTATGTATACATTTATTGAACTTTAGG
The DNA here is from genome assembly GCF_001194135.2 of Octopus bimaculoides. Lineage (NCBI taxonomy): Eukaryota > Metazoa > Mollusca > Cephalopoda > Octopoda > Octopodidae > Octopus > Octopus bimaculoides. The sequence continues at coordinate 122,039,269 of NC_068982.1, forward strand.
ATTAAATTGTCCATTTCTTTGTCATGGAGTTCTTTTTTTTTCGCTTCATTTTGTTTTGCAATATTATATTTTTAATTTTTCATAATTACTTAATTCACTTAATTTTTGTTTAATATTAGGAATTTTCCTCAAGAACATAACCAAACTATCAATGGAGAATCTTTTTTTATGTATATATGACTCCAGTTTAAAAATGCCATGAAATCAATAATTTTATCTCAATATTTCTTAATGCACACATTAAAAGTAAATAAATACTGTTCCACCTTCACTGCACATGCAGTGTCAAACATATCTGTGACCAACATAAAAGACAGTATAACAATGTTCAACATAACACTGTTCTGCAGTTGGATGTCCAGACAAGATTGTGGTGAAAATTTGAAACAATAAAACAGATATGAGAAAATATATAAATAATCTCCCGATAATAAATTTATTTTCACTGTCACATCACCAAATACTGGATCTTTGGACTTACTTCTACTTTATTCCTAGCAAAATATATTTTATTCCACTCCATGCCTCCCTTACTGGGAGTTGGGGTATGTAGAGTTAAAATAGTTTTCTTTCTACTATTAATAATGGTTTCTATCAAATTACACCAAAAACTAATTAGAAAATGAGAAATCAAAAGTAAAATATAGCAAAACAAAGTGATCTTTTTTATCACACATACAGAGAATGTTAACCTAAGTTTGTAGAGTATTTACTTATTTAGTGATATTTGACAAAATATTCTGTACAATCAAAATAAGAGGAAAAAAATGTGGTCAGTTTATTTTTCTTTCTTTCTTTTTTTTTTTTTACAATAATTTCTAAACAGATAAATTATAAAGTAATTTTGGTTCCAACCAAAATACAGTTTGTATTGAGAGCATTCCAGGTTTATAAATCTTTTTATCTTGATATAGTGTACAAATTTATTTGGCATAATTATTAATTTTTTTGTCACCAACTTGTGCCAATGCCATGAACCATTATTATTTCAATAGTATTATTTCAAACTGTTTTACTTCATTAAGCACAACCATCTCAAAACCTAACATGCAAACACATTCACAACATGTTCCAACTAAAATGCATATGGATTCAATGAATTTTAATCAATACATTCTCTCTCTCCCTCTTTCATTATAATTACAAGTTGACAGTTTCTAAGACTAGATATATTTCATTTCTTTATGAGACATATAGCCTAAAAAATATTAAGGAAGACAGTGGAAAAGAAGACAATCAGTGGAAACCAATACACCATAAATAACTGGTACTTATTCTATTGATCAAAAAGAAAAGCTAAGTAAGTTTTAAATTCATAACTGTAAGGGTTTGGACTAAAATCTAGTCCAGTTCTATCATACAATAGGCTCTCTCCTTAGTTATACATTAAATCATTTAGTAGATAGCATAACAAAGCCTGAGCAAATCATTTGCATTTGACCAACATTTTTAATATTCTTCCTAATAGCCCGAGGTAGAATAACATACACAGTTGACATTTCTACTACTTTAATAACCCTTAGCCATTATAACAATACAGATAGATCATGCTCTACCT
>NC_068982.1:122043168-122054382 GCF_001194135.2 Octopus bimaculoides
TATATATATATATATTGTGATATAAATGGGCTGAAGTACAACACATTCAAGGCAAAAACCTGCAGTGTTTCCAAACATTTGATCAGTTACCTCTGTTCAATAGATTTGCATGTTTGAGCAGTACCAACAACAGCTGCTCAAAAGCTACAAAAACATTTTCTGTCAAGTAGAGAGCATAAAAGAGACAGTCTTTTAATATTAACAAGACTTTCTACTTAAATAGGTAGTGAGCAAGAATAATTCACTATTTAGATATTTACGATATGAGGATAGTATCTGTATTCTCTCAATATTCTCCTCAGGAGATAATGTGAGAGAATTGTATTCATTAGATCAGTAGTTCTCAAACTAACAAACGACAGACCCTATCCTTATAAAAAGAAATTAGTGAAATTTTTTTGGCAACCTCCTCTTTATTAATGAGAAAATAAAATAGAGCTTGCATCCATGTAATTCTTGTTTCATCAATGTTTTTGACATTTAAATCTTAGAAACATATTTAATCTCATTAAAGATGGCAATTTGAACACTCCCTTTTCAATCATTAGTTCTCCTCACATCCATAAGAGAAACACTGCATTAGGTAGATGTACCATCTGATTGCTAAGTTTTAAATAACCAACAGTTTACAATCACTGGCTCATTATCAAGGCCATTCCCTATCTTTATCGCTGCTCCAATCCTCTCTTTCTACAATTGTGTGTCTGACACTTTTATCCTTATCATTTTTTCCCTTCCAATGACTCAGGCTGACTACACTAAATCCCTAGTGCAAATGGTCTGAAAAAAACTGTAAGGTATTACACCTCCACTCCAATCTAGGATAGTGAATCCAAAGTAGGTAGTAAACAGTTGAAATAAGTGTTTTATGATTTGTAAGTTATTGCTTCATCATAATCATTAACATCAAGTGTTCAGATTAAATCAATAGGAGTCAATGTTGCTTTTATCCTTCAAGCAAGGATAGGGATCAATAAAACAAATGAGTTGACTCTATTTCCTCCTATTAGAAAAAAAAAAAAAAAAAAGGTAGGGGCATTTGTGCCTAGTAGAAATAAGTTATTAACAACACTACATAATTAGAATAATTCTATTTTCTTATTGAAATGAATTTTGAAAGAATATGATACAAGCTGTTATTTCTTGTTCATACCAATTAATTTGGTTATTATAATACTTACAAAATAGCTTAGATTTTGTCAACGGAAGTTAAAGAAGAAATATCACTCAGTACATTTAAAAATAAAAGTAATTAATTTCTCTACATTCCCTTTTTTCCCTGTCATTTCTATGTAAAAAAAAATCAACTTCAAGCTTCCGAGTCATCTACAGGCCCAATGTCTGTGACTGGCTGAACTGATGAGGCTGTTGAAGGTGCCTTCTCTGTAAAAACCAAGTATTTCTCATCAGAGCTTAGCCTGGCTGATTTGATTCCTTCTGGTGATTTATCTTGTAACTTACTGATGTTAGCAAGCAGAAGCTCCTAGACAAATATAAAACAGTGACTCAGTTAGATAGAGACGGTGGTGGGGAGGCATGAATATATTTAAAACCATACACACCACACACACACATGCAATCTACTTCAGACACATTTTTGTGTTCAGGCAACATGGTCAAGTGGTTAGGGATAAGATTACAGCTTGTGAATTTATATACACTACAGGAACAGTGTTCCTAAAAAGACAACTAAATATGCGTGCCTCAGTTATACATCTGTCTGAAAACAGATGCTAAATCTTTTGTTGACAATACCTGCAACAGAATAGTGTTTCACTAAGAGGCAAATTCACTTTACAAAGTCTGAACCTTTCTGAGCTAATTTGAGTAATGCAGGCATTTGTCACATATGCAACTAACAAGTCAAGTACTGCATAGAGGTTTCTTTGTCAGCTCATTCCCTTGGCTGGTTGTATATGAAAACACTATATTGTACACATAGCTCACCCCAAATATATTCCATTAATATTTATACTAAAGCCAATGAAGGAAAATTCAAGTGGCTTCATGGTAATCTCCTTTAAACTATACAGTACTAACTTTAAAAAAAAAAAGGGAAAGGACATAATCAATAGTCATAGATACACAATGTCCTAGAATTTAAAACTAGAATTCAAAACTAAACTCAACCTGTTAAAAGTAGCTGTCTATTTTTCCCTGAAATCACACACCGGTCAGTGATGTTCTTGATATACAATAACATGGAACGGTTATACTCAATGATAGCTGACTAAGGATTACACAACAACACCCATTCTGATTAGTCGCATCAATGTTGGGTGTTGATAGTTGATGTTGTTTCTTAGCTTTATAACCTCAGGTAAGATCATCAACATTCCTTCCATGTCCATCCCTCTTTTTATATATATAAGTTAAATTGTACACTAAACTCCCCTTGCGAAGACCTGTCGAGGCAAGTGAAATCGAAATCGAGTTAAATTTGACGTCTGGCACCCATGCCAACGTCGTCTCCCAAATTAGACACGAGACTCGGCTTGCGAAGACTTATTGGGGCAAGCAAAAGTGAAATTGTGATGACACCTGTGCCCAGCGTCGCCTTTCTGGCACTTGTGCCCGTGGCATGTATAAGGACTTTCGAGCGAGATCGTTGCCAGTGCCCCTGGACTGGCTCTTGTGTGGGTGGCACATAAAATACACCATTTTGAGCATGGCCATTGCCAGTACTGCCTGACTGGCCTTCGTGCCGGTGGCACGTAAAAAGCACCCACTACACTCTCAGAGTGGTTGGCTTTAGGAAGGGCATCCAGCTGTAGAAACTCTGCCAAATCAGATTGGAGTCTGGTGTAGCCATCTGGTTCACTAGTCCTCAGTCAAATCGTCCAACCCATGCTAGCATGGAAAGCGGACGTTAAACAACAACGATGATGATGATGATAATATAAGCCAACACTGTCCAATTTTGCCCTCCCCACTTTTATTTTGAAGGTAGTACAGAGTAATTTGAAGGAATTCAGCACCTATTTTCAAATGAATTCACAGAATGCTCCAGTTGTCAATTTAGGTTGGGTTGTATCAGCAGTAGCATGCTTCAGGTACCCATTCATAAGGTGCTGTATTTATTCACATATAATACACACTTGTGTATAAAGGATATCCGTAATTATAGGCAAAAATATATTCCTTGTGTATAATATGCACTAACTTTTCTTTCATATTATAATATATGGGGAGAATAAAAGGCGTGTTCAGTCAAATTTATTATAATTGCTATATAAAATACTGCAAAAACGTCCATGCCTTCTAAGTAAAGGAAAAAGAAAATTCAAAAGCAACATTTGAATTTTACTAATGTATGTTGTGCAAACATGATTTTTCATGAGAAAATTGTATATTATGAATAAGTGTATTCATACAAGAACACAATATTCACTGATTACATAACAAACATTCCTAACACTGGTTCTCTTTCACCAAAGAGACAGAACTCTGCATCATTTATTGACTTACACATACACATAAATACTTAAATCTACTAATTAACATGTAAATGAATTTTATAACTTACTCTTTCTTCTGCCTTCCTATTTTCCATATTCTTCTGCTGTATAATAATAATAATAATAATAATAATAATAATAATAATAATGATAATGATGATGATGATGATGTGTATTCTTTCTAAAATATTTTATACAGTTCAATCTACACAAGTGAATGTATGAAAAACAAAACAGAAATTTTGGTAGATACTTCTTTCAAAATTTGTAATTTCTGTTTTGTTTTCCACACATTCACTTGTGTATGTTGAACTATGTAAAACATTTGAGAAAGAAACCTAGCTGTTTCTTGTAATAAATTCATCTAAAGCAAAAGTTTTTCATACATTCTTAATATACTACATATTCTTACAAAACCAACAAAAACTGTACAATTTAATAGTACCAAGAATTCCCTCGTTGCCTTTTCTATACAATTATTATTTTAATATTAATGAAAACAATAAAAATCATTCATGAATAAAATAAAGATAGAAAATTATATTTACAACTACTAATAGTGTAAAAATATTTACTAAAATAGATTCTTGTTATAAACTTAAGGTAATTTTTCATGTAAACTAACTCACCAAGATCTTATAAAACTACCTTGTTTCATGTCTTCTCTCTACCCATACTTCCTTTTAGAAAACATGAAATTCCTGTATATACGTCTTACTCCTTACTTATTACTAACTCAGATTATTTTCCCAAAAATAAAATATCTTAAAGCATTTTCTCACCATCATTAGCACATGTGGTGTACAAGTTTCTAAGTTTTCATATTTAGCAGCCATTTCCTTCAGATCTATTTGTAGATGAATTGAAATATGAAACATATATCAAACACCAAGACTTCTGGGTTTTTTTTTTTTTGTCTTCATGGGTAATTTGATTACCTTTACCAAAATCATGTCTGTCTTCTACACTCATACCCAATCTAGATGTTTTGGTTTCTCTAGTTTAATATTTCAAGTAAGGGACCAATGGTAGTGATATACAAGTCTATTATAATCCAATGGACTAAAGATCTTATAACATCCAGTTAAATGTTTAGCATTCAGTTTTAAGAGTCAACCTGTAGTTGTAAGGCACAAATAAGGTTACTCTTACTTTGAGATGCAATTGGCAACAATATATCCAAATTTTGGGTCACAGGAACAAGTAAAACTCAAAAGTCGTACCCCACATGTGCACTCTACTCAAGTTTCTGGTCAGAAAGGACTACTCTCCTAAAATGATCTCCACAACACGCATGTCACACTTGATGCCCTGGCAAAAAAAGAGGCTGTTCAACTACTCTGCTTCTAGACATGTTATCACTTCTCCTCACTTCTGGTCCCATTGTCACTTTTCCCTTGTTGCCTCTCTTCATTTCTCCACACAGCCTTTAATCCCTCCACAAAATAAATACTACGAATACAATCAAATAATTTGAATAAAATCAAAAGGAACATTTGTTACTGACTGAATGATTTTGTATGGGTTTTTTTTACTTTCAACAAAATCATTCAATAACAAAACAAGTCCTGAATGAGAATCCATAAATAAAAAAGAAAAAGAAAAAAAAGCACAGGAATAGTTACCTTTTGGGTGTATTTGAAATCAAAACTAATGACTAATCATTTTTCAATAAATTCAACACCAAGTATCATGGATCAGTGTACTGTCACTGGTGTTTTGTTGTTAACTAATGGAGACAAAGTAACTTAGCTGTAAAAGTTAACATACCACAAGTCATAAACACAGCACCAGTAATTGGATACAATTCTCTGATACTTGAAAGGCTAACACCTTTTTCAGTGGACCACTGAAAAATCTTGTATCAATCATTTGTTATTTTAATCTAATTTCATTCTTAATTTATTTTATTCTGTATTTACTTAATATTAGAGTAATATAAAAGAAAAAATACTATTTTATTACCAGATAAGATTGTGAGTATACATTTCCAGGTAAGATTGTAAGTGTATACACTGAGCATGTACATGTGTGAGGAAAGATGGTAGTAGGAAGAAGACTATTTCAATGAATCAGTGCATTAATAGTAAAAAATGAATACAAGTTTAACTTACCATTAAAGTTTTAAATGCCATAGATGTTGCTTTACCAATACTTTGACAAATCTACAATGAATAAATAATTTTTAAAGCCAATACTTTTAATACTGGTTCATCTCATGCTGAATGATCATGCACAGGGAACTATTAATAAAAGTAGCTGTTGCATGTAAGTTTGTTCTGATATTAGATTATGATTTCTAATTTTAGCACAAAGGCCACAAACCTTTGAGAGAAGAGCTATAGTTAATTACATCAACTCAAATAGCTGATGTAACTATGAAAGAATACAAAGCAAAATTAACAGTGGGATAATGTGAACTTAAATCATATAAGAATGCAGCAAGGTATTTTGAGCATGTGTTTTATTTTACTTACCTCCAAAACTGGTGTACTTGACTCAAAAACATGACATGTATAAGAAAGTGAACCCTCTTCTTTGTTGACAGTGATAAAACCAAGTAGTCTACAAGACACATGAAAATTAACATAAAAAATTATGGTTTATTCAGCAATATAAATGTAACAAAAGGTGAAGAATAGTGGATATGTTCAGAACTCCCTTTACATTATTTTTTTCACTTTTATTTAATTATAAGAAGTATGGCAGTGACCCTTTTACAGGACCTCCAAGGTTAGCAAGGCAAAAGAAGGAAGTTAACTTCAGATTGAAGACCTTGCCCAGATACATGACACACAGGGGTCACTTCTAAAAGTACTCAATGATCAGGTGAGGGTGTTCAACAAGGAGACAAATTGAATCTGCCATTCAAGAACAGGAATGATTCCTCTAACAATTCCAGATAGTTTCCATCTACCAAATTTCACTCACAAGGTTTTCCATTAATCCAAAGCTATGATCGAAGACACTTGCTCGAGATGCTGTGCAGTGGGATCAATCCCAAAACTACAAGCAAAGTTCTTAACCATGTGCCCACTCTTTAGAACCTGTTTGAAAATCTGTTATAATACTTAAAAAGGTTAATTGGTATGGTGTCTAGTCTAGTAATGCCAATTGCTGTAGAGTAGCAGATATGACTTCAATAATTATTAATTTCTGTTTATATCAATAATGACCCTTGGAAAATTTCGATCAGTACAATCTTAGTTATCCTTCTTAACAAAATCTAAGGTAATACAAATAACCAGTCCAGATACAATAGCAAACTCATGGGAAGTCTCATCCAGTAACAAATATGATTTTCTTAAAAATTATAACAACTAAATAAATGTCTATTTTGATAATAGAGTTAATTAACATAATCAAATGCTATAAGAACTCTTATGTTATTATTTAACCCCGGATTGGCTCTGACTGAGCAGACTTATCAAAAGTGTTTCAACTTTAACCATCTAGCCTTTCTATTGAGCATTGCATAGCTTGGACTATATAATCTTGCTGATATTTGTAGCAGCTCAAGTTATCACAAAAAGGTTTTATTGTTTTCAGTCATAGTACAGCTACAAATATATTATACATGTTCTTGCTTTTTGAGACTGTGGGAGTTAATTTAATGGGGATTTGATTGCTATATCAAGCATTTCAAGCAACACATGCTTCATCTCACAACTGTTTTTACAAGATTGCGGTGTTGGATTTAAATATGTATGAAATATTCCTGCAATGGAAGCAAATCCAAAGGAAAGGATAATTATTATTTTGCAAAATAGGATATAATCCAGAACAAAAATGTATATAATCCAGAACACCACAACACCTTGGAAGAAAAAGGAGCTTGTCTTAATAAACACTTAAAAAAATAAGGAGTTATGTCCTTTCTCAATAAATATCAAAACAAAAAAATGACTAAAAGTTTGGCAAATGAATGCCAGGAAGTTAAGTTGGTTTGAGTACTCACCTGTCATTTTCTTTATGTCCACACCAATATGAAATATCACTCAGTTTAAAAGCTGTGCGAACATTATTAGTAGCAGTATCCACTAATCTGAATTATGTAAAGAAACCAAAAATGTGTAAACATCAAAATATTTGAGAAATATATATTTATTAAAATAAGTAAACAATAATTACACAATTATCATTATTTTATAAAAAAGAAGTTACAGGGGGAAATTACCTAGGGATGCAAGTTGCATGAAGACCAAACAGTGAAGTCAATGTTGGCATATTTAATGTAGAGAGCAAAAAAAAAATGTTTAATTATACCTGTAGTGAAAAGAAAATCAATCATTAGCTTAATTAATTCTGATCTAGAAATGTGAGGGAGAATACTCAGAAATCTTCTAATTTAATCTAATAATGAGCATAGTATTTTTATATATTTGTATGTATGTGTATATGTATATACACCCATCTGTCTTAGAAAAAGAGCTTATTGGATAACGTGATCCTAGGTGTCCTGCACATAAGAAGAAATAGAACCATTATGGTTGGAATGTCTTTAATCATAAGCCTGCTCAATCACAGCCAACATGCAGCGAAACAACAAGAACAACCACACATTCACTTTTTAAGTTGTGTCTTTGCTTTGACCCTTCTCTCATATCAACAATGATCTTTGTTCTTCTGAAACAAACTGGATACTTCAGAGTACTGTCCCTTCTCATGTTAAATAACAAAATGGAATAACTACAATTAGCTAATTTCTATAATTACCTCAGAGATGTGTCAGATATTATCAATTCAGATTCTGTCATTCTCAGAACATTATGTATTGCGCGAGCTGCCATTATGTGACGCATTGTCTTGTTCACAAGGGCTTCACCTGAAAAGAGACATTTATATTTAGAGATAATTACAGTTTTGATGAGAAGATGAAGATAAAAACCTAAAATACAAAAGGTAACTGAGTATGTCTACAAAATAATCTATGAGTAACAGACCCAATTTGTAAGAGTAAGGTTCCAGCCAAGATCACAAAAAGGTGGAAAGGTATGATAGATAAAGCTATAAAAGCTAAGAGACAGACCTGGAGACAATGGAAGAATTGTGGGAGAAAACATTATCATGTGGTTAGAAGAAAAGTTAAATATCAGGTGTATTTAGCAAAGAGAGAAGTCAAAGAAAAGAGGCTTACTAATGTTCAGTGGGGTCAGAGGTGTGAAATGTTCCAGATTGCAAAGAAGTGTACAAGTAGGAATCATAACATTATTGCTGAAAAGTGTATGTGTAATGATAATTGCACTTGCCTTAATGAATGCTGAGAAAGAAGCATGTAACTGCTGCTAAAAGTGATTGCTGAATGAGAATTTGTGGGAAAAGAGGGACTACCTCAAGTTAAATAACAAAGGAACTACATATTGAAACCAATGTCTATGTGCAAAATGGTCATTAAGAATATGAAGACAGGGAAAGCAGATCGAAAATCAAAAATATTCACTGAGTTGCTGAAAATATCAGATAAAGTAGGACATGTGTTTACATAGTCAATCAGGAGTTCAAGAAAGGATCATTTCTAATAATTGGCTCACCGGTATCTTCATTCACTGTGACAAGAGTAAAGGAGATCTTTTAGAAAGAAGTGTGATAACTGCAAAGGCATCAAACTGATAGATCAACTTATAAATTAGCAGGAAGAGTAACAGCAGAACAAATTAGGAAGAAAATTAGCTTAGATGAGATGCAGTTTAGGCTTAAGTCAGAATGATATGCCATGATGTCCTCTTCCTGATAAGACCAATATAGGAATTTATGTCTAGCACTCATCAACTTGGAAAAGGATTTTGACGGGATACTACACTCTGTAGTCTGGTGATTGCAAAGAAAACTAAGTGTAGATGAATGGTTTGTGAGAGTTGTGCAAGTCATGTGCAGAGAGGCTGCACTGAATGTGCAAGATGTACAAAAACTGTTAAGAAGTAAAGTAAGCATGTTCAACTGAATGTGTAATGTTAATGTGCATGAACAATGAAACACAAATGTGCTGACAAAACTGAGAAGTCAGTTGTAGTTTGTAAGAAAGACTGAATTGGTATGGATGTGGGATGTTGGCAACCAATTCAAGTCGAAATAACCTGCAGTGGAAAGACATGAAAGCCACAGGAGCAAGTAAGGAAATCTGATCTCAGGTTGTAGAATCTGATGAAGATGATAAGGCAGTGCAACAAGTGGTATGGTGTGCTGAAGAAGACCTGTCCAATCCTTGCAAGCATGGTAAAACAAGTATAATGATAATGGTAGTGTTGATAGATATATATAAGTTTAAATCTCTGCTCATCCATTCTCCCTAAGCCCAAGGAACATAAAATGAATTCTTCATCAAACATGTGAAATTACATAAAGGAAATGGATGAAGTACACCAATAAATAGTCACACATATATAATTATACTCATAGGATGTGCATATATGCATAAATATGTGTCAATTGATTGACATAATTGATTGATACATGCATAAATATGTGTCAATATGTAAATTTGTTAGTAGGCATACATTTCCATATCTATGTCAATGAGAGGAGTGAATTGACACTATGAGTAGAGCTGCAAGCAAAATCCAATGCAAAATTTAACTCTTTACAAGTCTCTTTACATTGTGGATTCAACTCCCATAAGATAAACTTTTGTCAATAGATTGACAGAATCATTAGAGTATTAGGAAAAATGCCAGTGGTATTCATCTTTTGCTCTTTATATACTGAGTTCAAATTGTGCTAAGGTCGATTCTGTCTTTCATATTTCTAAAGTCATTAAACTAATGTACATTGGGAATCAATTTAATAATCCTATAAAACATTCAAGATGTGAATGGAATTATAATAAACAAAATGATGGCAGTGAATGACACAGATGAAGCAAAAATAAAATTAATATTAAAGGTGAGACTAGACCTCCTTGTGTTACTGTGGAATTGTTTGATTGTCTACAATTATATATACCCCTAGCTGGCCAGATCCATGTCAAACCGTCCAACCCATGCCAGCATGGAAAACAGACGTTGAATGATGATGATGATGATGATGATGATACAAACATCCAGAAAGTGAAAGCTAATTGAATGTTTGTGACATTTCAAACATACCTAATTAAAGGGTCTCTTTAGCTTTGCAAGTTACAAGGCAATCATCTCACTAGCACTGATGCCAGAAAAACAAAAGCACCCAGTACACTCTGTAAAAGTGGATGGCATTAGGAAAGGCATCCAATTATGACTAAGAAGACATTGGAACATGACAGTATTTTGATTCAATGGATCCTGCCAAACCATACAACTCCTGCTAGCATGGAAGACAGTTGTTAAATGATGATAAAGGCAGAATTTATTATGGTTCCTGTGGTGACAGAGTACAAACATACTGACTGAAGAGCCATTTTGTCATATCACATTATTTATTTGCAAACGGTATCATAAAGAAGTGCAGTTCACTAATTTAAGTGCTTTTAGTACTCACTATAAGTACACTTTTACACACATATCCCTACATGTATAGTTTTAAATACAAAGACAAATCAATAAATTTTAGATCATTATATTTTGTTTGTTTATTGCGCTATTCTATAAAATACAGTAACAGTAGCCTATGGATGATTCTTGTCTGTTTATTGTTCAGTCTGAATGTCTATGATTTGTATAAATGGGAAGCAAGTGTTGTAGTTTGATTGAAGAAGTACAACAAATCTTATTTCACACAAGTTTAAAGAAGCAGACATAGAACAAATAACTGACAGATAGAAAACAATAATTCTAGGTTGGTT
>NC_068982.1:122054392-122061998 GCF_001194135.2 Octopus bimaculoides
TCTGTAAGTTATTTGCAAAAAAAAAAAAAAATCGAAAATGTGTATGTATATGTGTAAGTAAGCAAATATGCATGGATTCTTACTTTCGTTTGTACACATGCATGCATTGTTTTATATAGGAAAATATATAAAGAAGTTCAATAGCAAATTCATACCTCTATCTTGTGGCACTTCCATTGATCCTATGAAACGAACTGTAAATTTCCTTTTGAAACTTTTCACATTATCAACTTGTTCAGAAGAATCTTTGGAATTCATTTCATCCAATAAGTTACATCTGCAGAAAAGTGAGAAACCAAAACTGGTCAAACTCTCATGATATAATCAGAACATTATTGTAAAAGAGTTTACCTCCTCTTCCATCAAATAAACTAGTCTTTCCACTCTTACAATGCATTTACTAAATAGTTTCATTAATACCAGGATAATATACTTTGAAAAGGTTTTTCTTTGCTTATGCAATCATTTGGATGACATCATCACAGATTTTGTCATCTCTCAATATTCCATATAAAGATTAAAAGATTAACAAATTCAATATCACTATTAAATTATTCTAAACACAATTTCAATATTAAATAGCGGTGGTTCTCAACCATTTTTTTACCTATGGAGCCTTTAATTCTTATTCTGCATGGATGGACCCTCATAGCCATTCAATGTTTAAAAAAACCAATATCATATTTTTATAATCAAGTATTCTTAGGATTTGTATTAAAGAATTTTGTGTATTGTAGAAGTATAACCAATTAATTGCACATAAATTTTAACAACTAAATCTCATATGGACTACCAAGGGTCATATGAACCTTGGAACCACTGCTCTAAACAGATGCATCATATTCTAAACCTTAAATTAACGAAGTGATGCACAATTTCCTAAAACTAAGAGACTTACTAATTATTATAAAGTTGAATATTTTTCAGCAACAGCTGTGTATGGGTGCTTCATCAGACGGAATACGATTAATCCTCCATCCACGAGTTATATTATTCTTGTATTAATCTTAATGCAAAGAGGAATTCCACATGTGCATCCAGACCTGGAATATACCCTAATCTAGGATAACATGTGGTAACCAGCTAACAGCTTAAGAGCTCTTAAATGCAGGCTATGAGAATTTTACCCAACTATAATAAATATATTCACATAGGCGCAGGAGTGGCTGTGTGGTAAGTAGCTTGCTTACCAACCACATGGTTCCGGGTTCATTCCCACTGCGTGGCACCTTGGGCAAGTGTCTTCTACTATAGCTTCGGGCCGACCAAAGCCTTCTGAGTGGATTTGGTAGACGGAAACTGAAAGAAGCCCGTCGTATATATGTATATATATATATGTATGTGCGTGTATATGTTTGTGTCTGTGTTTGTCCCCCCAGCATCGCTTGACAACCGATGCTGGTGTGTTTACGTCCCAGTAACTTAGCGGTTCGGCAAAACAGACAGATAGAATAAGTACTAGGCTTCCAAAGAATAAGTCCTGGGGTCGATTAAAGGCGGTGCTCGACTAAAGGCGGGCTCGACACTACCTGCTCGACTAAAGGCGGTGCTCCAGTCAAATGACTGAAACAAGTAAAAGAGTAAAAGAGATATATACAGATAATAAGTGAGAGCTAGAGATACTGAGAATAGAAAACATGCAATAGTGCTAAAATGACACAGGTGAGTTATATATGTGATATCAAAAACAACTAAAACCAAATAACATCTGATTATCATCATTATCATAATTTAACACTCATTTTCCCAGACTTGCATGGATTAGGTTAACAGCCAGATGTCCTTCCTGCCACCAAATCTCACCTGTTTCCAGGCAAAGTAATATTCCTCATAGCCACACATATTTTACATGGAAAACTGGAAACAAACAACTTTCTTTCTACAACGATGATGCGCATTTACTACCATCACATGATGTTTAGACAAAGCACACACACACACATCTATTTCTCAAAAGTTAAAGCAACTGTGTAAGAGGTTTTTTTCATTAGCTCTTAAATGCTGCTGCTTTATATGAAGAAACCAGAAAGTGTTTCATTACATCCTGATACTTTTGATTCATTTCTCATAAAGTTTACTTTTTGTATTCCAAGAGAATTTCTAATCTGAATGAGAACTCCAAAATATTTAAAATATTTCATACAACATATACATATATGTCTATAAATAGGTGTAGGCATGGCTATGTGGTTAAGAAGTTTGCTTCATAACTACATGGTCTTAGGTTCAGTTCTACAGTATGGCATCTTGTACTTTAATACTGAGCCAGTCAAAGCCTTGTGAGTAGATTTGGTAGACGGGACTGAAAAGACACCTCATGTGCATGTGTGTGTGTGTTTGCATGCATGTGCCAGTCAATCTGTTAGTTTCCATCTGCGCTCACTTATTTGAAAGTTGCAACTTTCATGTTTTGTTGGCACTTTTCCTAACTTTAAAACTATGTGGAATAAGAGGTCCCTTACTTGAAAAACAGATAAGGGTTAGTATCAGGAAGAGCATCTGGCTGTAATATATATGTACTTATTTTCAGCTTGATAAATTGCAGAAAAAATAAATATTTTGACCAGGAAACCCTGGGTAGCCGTAATTGCAAGATCTGTGGGTTTTAATTTAAGAGAGAGAGAGAGAGAAAGAGAGAGAGAGAGAGAGAAAGAGAGAGAAAGTGTGTGTGTGTGTGTGTGTGTGTGTGTGTGTGTGTGTGTGTGTGTGTATATATATATATATATATATATATGAGTATACTTTTTATTGCAATATATCAATTTGTTTATTTTTGCAATAATTTTGGGAATTAAAAACACTTGGTTGTTGACTCACTTAGAAAGTTCTTCATTTAAATTAGACACAATTTCTTCACTAGGAGACATCAAATCAAATTGGATAGGAACATCTGGCAAAAAGCTATCTGTGAATGTTGTAGTACTTGGTAGACAACTGTCAGAAGTCTTTCGATTCTGTACACTATAAGAACCAGAACTGAAAAGAGATATTACACAGAAATATAATGCAGGCTGATGGCAGATACCAAGCATAGTTCATAACTGTAAACCAGAATATAATATTGGCTTCAAGTTTTGGCACAAGGCTAGAAAGGTTGGAGTGGGGGGGGGGCTAAGGTGATCAGATTGACTCCAGTGTTCAACTGGCACTTATTTTATTGACTCCAAAAAGATGAGAGGCAAAGTTCTTGCAGTTGTAGCTGCTTCTACTGTTAGTCCTTCAGTTACTGTTGTTGCAGTCTTTGCAACTCAAGCAAACCAACCAACAAACTTTCCATAGTTTTACGACTTCTTTTCATAAAATTTGCACAACAAAACTTTGTGAGTTTACTAACTCCTCTACAAATTTCTATTTACTCCATGTGAATTGGTTTATCCTCGTCATCACTGTTATATCCTTAAAATGTTGGGTTATTATAATGCCCACTTCAGTATACAGTATACTTAGTAAAACCAGTAAAGATATGACTATCTCTGACTGCCTACTACATACTCTGGTACTTCACAAACTTATCTTTACTTATAGTGACTAGGTTATTCCATTCGTCACGTGGGAGGTGTGTACTATTATTACTTATTCCCTACAACAATAATATTGCAAATATAGATTTACAAATGAACTTTATTTAGAGCTATATTTCCTATTTCTAGTTATTATTAAGATCTAAAAACAGTGACAAATTGAATTGGTAAAGTCATTAGAGTATTGGAAAGAATGCTTTGTGATATTTGTTCTGGCTCTCTACATTCTGAGTTCAAATCCTACCTAGTTCAAATTGTGTCTTTCTGATATTTGAAAAAAAAAAAAGTTGGTGAGGAGTCCTTTGGCAGTCAAAAGTAGTAACAGGTTTGAAAATCCTTAATCAAGTCCTTAAATATTTCAGTTGATTACCATTAATGCCAGTACACTAATAAGCAGAGGAGAAAGCAAAGGATTTTTAAATCTTGTGCACAGAATGAACAACAATGAATTTTTAACAATAGCATGTTCAAAATTAAATAAATACAAAAGAGCAAATTAATTAAAAACACACTAAGCAGTGAGGATTATAAAATAAAGCTGTGTGCATTCATATTTTATATATCCATGTATATTCCAACATGAAAAGACCACTGCTGTGTTATTTGTATCATAAGAGATATTGTCCTTATAAGCAATGTGTGTGAAAACATTAGTAAAAGCTCTCTTCTGAGACAGTTACTGTAGTAAAAGCCTTTCCACATTTGAGTGCACATGAATGATTAGATATAAATATACACAGTTATATGGTAAAGAAACAAATGTCTGAAATTAGTTGTCTGTTAATTATATATTCCAGATTTAAAAGAGTTTCTCATGTATGACAACAGCCTAGAGATTTTGGACTCTGTTAACCTTGGTTTAATAACAAAGGCTTCTAATATGCTGTGATGTATACAACAAATTGACATCTGATCAAAAAATAATCAAAGATCAAATGCTGATGTAAAATTTGAACTTTTTGTATCTCTAAAGATAAGGTCAATTATTCAAAAATTGATAATCTTATGAAGAAAGAAAATGTGTCAATGTTTATTTTTAATAAACGTTTGTATATTAGAAATGGAATGCAAATACATCTTAGCTCTTTAGTCTGGTCATCATTTTGTCTCTTTCTTTAAATGTGGAAGAATACAGCTTATTAAATTGGTAGGTAAGCTTATAATAGAATATACTTTCTGTTTTAAAAAGAGTCATAAACTCTTGTTAGATTCATTAGTTCAGAGTAGCTATGACTGAAGAGACACAATGATGTTGAAACATCAGGTGTCCTAAAGTTCCCTTATGCTAATGAATCAAGTGTGTTATGAATACACACATTTGTCTGAAAGGAGTTGTTCTCCAATGATGAAGAAGAATAGTGATTAGCATATTCATGTTTGAATCTGCTGGAAGATATTAAGAATGAATATTTAAGCCATCTTTCTGTTTTTTATTTTTGAATATTGAATAAACCTTCATTTTATTTGTTCTTTGTCATTGATATATATTTAAATAGTATTAGGCCAGGTATTTTTAATTTAATGACATCTATCTTCAGTTGTTTATTGTCAAGAACCAGGCTAGCTGTCACTGACCAGACCCATAACGAAAGGTGTTCCAACAATGATCATCAGTATATTTTTGTAGGTCAAGAAGTGCATTGGTCAGTCTGTCTTTATATACAAGGGCAGGGTACATTTTGAGGCAGATTTGGCTGATATTTCTAGTGAGGAAAGTGATTGTGTAATGTTTCTTTCATCTATCATTAGTTTCTAATACCAACATTTGCTTTCAGGTTAGATTTTGAACATCTTACCTTGTCTCATCAATGGAAACTGAGGGAGAAAAGCCCTCTTTTTTGTAATCTTTGCTACCCAGACTTCCAACACGATCCTATTAAAAAGAAAACAAATTGAGAAAATAATAATAAAATAACAGTAAAAAAAGTAGTACCACACCAAGAGATGAGAAATCTTAACTTACATGAGAGAGAGAGAGAGAGAAAGAGAGAGAGAGAGAGAGAGAGAGAGAAAGAGAGAGAGAGAGAGAGAGAGAGAGAGAAAGAGAGAGAGAGAGAGACAGACAGACAGACAGACAGACAGAAGTTTCTATTTTGAATTAGTGTAACAGCTAGCTGACCATCGCTTAGAATTTCATGTTGAATCTTTAGTCAGGTAATAAACATAGTTTAATCTCTGATTATTTTATAGTATTATATAAATTTAAATAGATTGTATTATATACATTTAAATAGATTAAATATATACATTTAAATAGATTGGAATAAAACAATTGTGAAAAATTTTTAATTTTTACACTATAAATTATATACATTTTACACATGTTTCATTAGTGCATTACTAGTATGCTATGTAGGCCAAACCCTTAATGGAAAGGTGTTCCAAAAATGACCATCAGTATATTTTTGTAGGTCAAGAAGTGCATTGGTCAGTTTGTCTTTATATACAAGATATGCAACCCTATATCTGAGATTGTCAGAAGAAAATTATAATTTACTCCATTGTTGATTACCAACATCGGTTAGTGGGTAGATACAAAGTGGAGTCAATTACAGTTTTCTTCTGATGATTAGATATTTAGGGTGATTATGCAACTGTCTAAGGAACAACTATTACATAGCATACTAATATATACTAGAGAAATGTGTAGAGATTATATAATTAATATAATCAACAAAGTAAATGTATTTTTTTTACCTTCATCTTCCTTGAGGGTGAATCAGACTGTTTGCTCTTCCCAGTTTTATTGCTGCGTAAAATATTGTTCAACGTAGCAATCCACTGAAATATATAGATATTCTATTTAGCAACTGGACATTTTTATTTTAGAGAAGAGAAAAAGTAATGTCATGTTTATAAGAGCTAAGTAATTAATATATTAAGCTAGCATTTGGTCAAAGAATACATATCTTTCCCTCTTTTCATATCCTTAGTCGCTTTATCTACCAAGCTGTTGTCAAGTCACCTCCCTATTTTATCTATACTGAACAAAAAGATTAAGTCGATTACATTAATCCCAGTGCGTAACTGGTACTTATTTAATTGACCCCAAAAGGATGAAAGGTAAAGTTGACCTCGGCGGAATTTGAACTCAGAATGTAACAGCAGATGAAATACTGCTAAGCATTTCGCCTGGCATGCTAACAATTCTGCCAGCTCGCCGCCCTCATAGATAAAATTTACATTATTAAAGTGGTGCAAGTAAATTATGTGTCTGCTTTTTGTATAAATTAATCATTTAATAGAATATGTTTACCTCATCCCTTTCACGTTCATTTTCAGCTTGAAGTATAACAGACCTGAAATTACATGTAACAAGACAGTAAACATCTTTATTTCAGGTTTAGATCATCAAAATTTTTAGAAAAAATCATTTTATGCTTCATTCAGTCTTTCCAACAATGTATAAATCAAAAAAAAATTTGAACAAATTTACTTGTAACTATGGGTAATATCTTACAAAGTGCTAGAGGATAAATTTTATTGACAAAAATGTATTCACTCCTACCATATCAAACCTAAATTTAACACGAGGAAATGATTGATAAATGATTTACAATTTTGACCTTTCATTGTATCTTATCAGATTTGGTGTAACCTGTGAGATTCCATTGTCAATGTTGCAAACAGATACAAGGCTTCCATTACAGAAACTTTGTATAGGTTAATTTGATTACATGTAAAGAACAATAATACAATATATTTTATAGTGAGGAAGTGAAGAAATTTCATATTTGGGAAGACTTTACTTATATGTATTTATTAAGACTTTACAAATGATATGCTTGTTAAATGTCAAAATTAAATATTTTAATTATCTGTTTAAGCAAAAGCTAATTTCATGGTATCTCCATGCACAGACATGCTCATACAAACACAGAATTATAAACGAGTGGCTGTGTGGTAAGTAGCTTGCTTACCAACCACATGGTCCCGGGTTCAGTCCCACTGCGTGGCATCTTGGGCAAGTGTCTTCCACTATAGCCTCGGGCCGACCAAAGCGTTGTGAGTGGATTTGGTAGACGGAAACTGAAAGAAGCCCGTCGTATATATGTATATATATATATATATATATATATATATAT
>NC_068982.1:122062213-122065535 GCF_001194135.2 Octopus bimaculoides
TATACATATATATAATATTATATATATATATATATATATATATATATATATACATACATATATAAACACACATACACATATCATCATCATTATTGTCATCATCATTTAATGTTTGTTTTCCATACTGGCATGGGTTGAACAATTTGGCTAGAACTGGCAAGCTGGAGAGCTACATCAGGCTCCACTCATGTGTTTTGGGGTAGTTTCTAATGCTGGATGCCCTTCCTAATGCCAACTACTTTACAGAGTGTTTTGGGTGCCTTTTACATGGCACCAGCATGGGTACTTTTTATGTGGCACCAACACAGGTGTCTTTCATACATACATACACATTAATGTTTGTTTATACGTTCAGTTATAATAAAAACAATTTTACATTAATTTGATGGGTTACTCTATTCTTTTGTAGAATACAATTTTATTATTCTAAAACAATAAGTTCATACATATAAACACACACAAACATCATTTTAGTACATAAATGAGTGAAACTTTTACTTAATCATGACAACATCCATCACCAGCAATGACAAAACAACATAGAGATGAAATCAAACAAATTTGAAACATTATGCTGTGACAAGCAAGCATGCAGAATATATTTCTTATAGGAAAATAATTTTTTAAAAAATGGAGGAAAAATTCTAACTTTTTAGTACTGAGATTGTGCACTACAAAACAGAAGCGTCTGTCATCTGCATCAGTACTTTCAGCTACCATTCCTTCTTCACTGAGATCCAAAGCCAGACTGCCAGCCACCTGAACAAAACAGAAACAAAAGCCAAGATCAAGTAAAATTACATAAAACTAGGAATCAAATTCATGAAATATGCTCATACCATGGTTTAAATGGTATGCATATATTTTACTTAAATCGTATCTGAGTGTGCTTTGATCAAAATAAGACTCCAAGATGTAACTAGCTACTATTAGTTACATACTGTGAATAGAAATTGTTTAAAAGTGTAATTGTTGTTGACTCTGAAAAATAAAATTGATTTCATTATCCTGGATTAAACCGATTATTTTTGAAAATAAATAACAAATAAAACTGATTTCCAATTAAGAGACAAGGTTTCAAATTTAGGAGAAGGATAAAGTTAATTATATTGGCTTTCGTATATGAGTTACATTATCTCAACAACTCCGGGAGGTTGAAAAGAAGAAGTGATTTTGGCAAGATTTGAACTCAAAACATTGAGAGACATAACTAAATCCTGAAAGCCATTTTGTCTGTCATTTTATTATTTCAGCCAAACATCAGCAACAACTCTTATTATGAAGAATTACTACATTATGGTGATTTTGTGATGATGATAATATTGTTGTTGTTGTAGTAGGATATGAACTGGCCATAGACTGTAGTAGGACCTTATCAAGAGATTGATGCAGTTAATAAGGATTTTGAAAATTTATTAATTCATTTTATAGAAAAGCATATGAGGAAAGAATATTGTTGTTACCATTTAACCCAAAGTTAGTGTTGATTGAATAAGATTATGATAAAATGACATTCCAGTCAAAATCATCTTGCCCATTCTCTTTCCCAGATACAGTATATCTGGTAGTCTAGGGTTACATTATCCAATGTGGATTGGTTTATTTTTGTATTTTTTTAAGTTGGTGGATATAAGTGAGATTTGACTGATATTTCTAACAGGTTAAGTATCCTTGGACAGGCTCCTTTCTTGGTTTGAGATTGAAGAATGTATTATGAAAGACTACATATACTGTTTAGTTATATATATAAGTATGACTATATGAAGTTGATACCATTTCAGTAAAATAAATAAATTTATGAACCAGTATGTTATGGAGACAAATTCAATTGTGCCAACAGCAGATATGACAGACTAAGAGAGTACAACAAAACAAACAAAAATCTTATTATTATTATTATTTAGAGATTAGAGTTTTATAAGTAGTTGGCTTTCTCTTGATATAGTTTAAGATGCCAGTGGCTGCAAGAAGTGTATCATTCTCAATATTGGAACAGTTATGGCTGTTTGTACCAAACAATGCTCAAGGATTATAAAGAGAATAAATAAGTTTCCTTGATGTGGCTTTAATAACAATGGAATTAAATCTCTAAGAAAGGTCTCCAGTAAGTGTAAAAAGGAAAATTGTTCATGAAAACTGATGGTGGCTACTACAAATAGAATTGATAGTGACATACTTATCTCAGTCTTTAGAATAGTTACGGTGTGTCTCTGTGTTCATAAGAAATAATTAAAAGGGTTGGCATCAGAGAGGGCGTCTGGCCATAAAGCATTGCCTTAAAATGTTCCATCCAAATCATGCCAGTATAAAAAAACTGGTTATGAAAATAACAATAGATGGTGATGATGACGTGTACATTATGTGTGAGTGTGTGCACGCGCGTGCACTTTGTGTGTGTGCATGCACACGCCCGTGCATGCACACGCCCGTGCATAGTACACTTACATATAAGTACACATAATAATTAAAACTAATTAGAATATCAAGAAGGTAATCTGTAAAGAAATGGTTACTAAATAATACAATATACTATTTGATGAACATAGGCAATGCAAAATAACAAATCAAGAGTTTCGATATGTAATAACTACCATAACTTGATTTGGTGGTGCAGCGGATCAGGAGGTGCAAAATGTGTCATGGGTGAATGATTTTCTAGTCTTGTCTGAGGTGAATACATAATGTTTATAAGTTTTACTTCCTGGTGTATATTTACTATAAAAGCAACACAGGGTTTGAAATGGCAGAGAAATATGAATGGAAAGTTGAGCTACTTTTAATATATATATAGGGCATCTAAGACTACATTATCTAAAATGTTCTTACTTTTTTAAAGCTAATAAAATGTGAATGGGAGGGATTTGGCTGCTATTTTGCTATTTTGAGGAGCAATGTATAGGAATTTCTTCATTGGCTCATTTTCAAAAGCAATATTAATCATGGAAGGTATTAAACACAGCACTTAGTGAATGACACACTTGTCAATTTTAAGGTACTATTGCTGTTCAGTGTGGCAAGTTTCTTTGAAAGAGTATTCTTTTATCTTTTTACTTGTTTCAGTTATTTGACTGTGGCCATGCTTGAGCACAGTCTTAAAGGGTTATAGTCAAACAAATCAACCCAAGGACTTATTCTTTGTAAGCATAGAACTTATTCTATCAGTCTCTTTTGCCAAACCAGTAAGACATACGCACATCAGCATCAGTTGTCAAGCGATGGCAGGGAGACAAACACAGACACACCCACACACACACAAAAATGCACATATTTATATCTATATTTATATATATATATATATATATATATATATATATATATATAT
>NC_068982.1:122066046-122083950 GCF_001194135.2 Octopus bimaculoides
TATATATATATATATATATATTATATATGGGAGAATATACAAAAAATAACAACAGACGAGGACAGGTGGTGTAAATAACAAAAGTATATATTAGTATGACGCTCGGGAATACGCAAAGTCTTTGACATTTCGAGCTACGCTCTTCAACAGAAAGAATACGGAGACAAGGAGAAAAACACGGAGAAAAAAAATTGAATAGTGTTCAGTCAACGGTCAAATATACACACACACACATTCTGTTTGAAAAATTTAATCATTTTCAACTATAGCCAGCCCAAGAAGTCAGGAGAGATCTTTACCAAAAGCTCAAGGGAAGAAGCTACAAAATTATTTCTTGGAAAAAACTTCATAGCTATAAATTTACAAAAAACTCTTTTTTTTACCAATTAAGTAAGGACTCAACAATAACAACATATAAGATGATAAGGCCCAGTGTAGAAACCAGAAGACTACATCAGATCTACATGTAAGAATGACAAGTCTTTCGTAGTGATCAGTTCTCTGTGAAGTGAGTCTCATCTGCAAACTGTTTCCAGTTCTTAATCTGACTTATTTCACCTCATCATTATGCTATGCAGATGGCAAAGGGTTACAGTCTTCTTTAGTCACTTATTTTTACTGTTTTACAATAACTGTATTTTTGTCATACCACTACAGGCAACATAGTTTAATAAATTTTGACTTTGCAAAACTATATTTTGGAAACCACCTTTTAATATATCTTCCAAACAAAGTAGTAGAGAGATATGATATAAAGATACAAACTAAAGAAGTATTGCTTATGTTTGCAGACTTCGTAAATTATAATTTATATATACTAAATTTTATGGCGGTTTTTTTAACATTCATATAATAATAAATAATCTGCTCCTCTATACACTTTATACAACAGCATTAAAATACTCTATCAGTGTCAAATATTCACTTTTTATTATTCTTCTTACTTGATTGCTCACTCTAATTCTCTATTTCTTTCACATACACACACACATACAAACACACAAACATAAACACACTTTCTTTGTCTCATCCTTTTTAATTTTTGTGATGAATGCGTAATATTCAAGCAATGGCTATTATATATGTAATATCTAAAAAAACAAAATGGTAAAGAGACTGTAGATGTATTATATATTTTCTAATTTGAAATGGGGTTGTGAAATGGAATTTTAATAAATTCCATTATTACTAAGTGCATGTGTGGAGAATAAGAACAATACCTGACAAGGCCATGTTGAAACTCTAGAATAGAAATAAAAAATATACAATACTTCTTCCAGTGACAAATTTCATAAGAATAGTTGAAGGTTTTGTAACTTCAGATATTTAAAAAAAAAACAACAAAAGCTGTGTTTGTTTTTAGGAAACACAATGTAATGTTTTTGTGGCATTATTTAAGCTGTCAATAATTATATTAGGCTCATTTAAAACAGTAAAACAATCTCTTGCTAAGGATATGGAACAAGCTGAACAAGCTTGTTCTGAAGTATGGAACAAGCTACCGGCATCAGTTGTTAGTTGTTGGAGCACTGTATCCTTCAAAACTTCCATGCTTCCTGAGATTCGCCAACACGACACCTGATTTTCTCCCCTCCATACACACGCAAGCATGTATCTGACTCATACACTGTTCACTTTCCAGACATTTGTACATTACTGCATATGCTTTATATGCACTTATGACAAGTTGTTGTGCACCTGAGCACTGTATACAATAATTTCATTATTATTAGATATAGTTTGAATCATGATTAAATAAATGGAAATAACCAAGGCTTAGTTATCAGAATAGGCTTACCACTTTACATACACAAATACATATATTCATACATATATACATTTTGAGCATGGCCGTTGCCAGTACTGCCTGACTGGCCTTCGTGCCAGTGGCACGTAAAAGCACCCACTACACTCTCAGAGTGGTTGGCGCTAGGAAGGGCATCCAGCTGTAGAAACTCTGCCAAATCAGATTGGAGCCTGGTGTAGCCATCTGGTTTCACCAGTCCTCAGTCAAATCATCCAACCCATGCTAGCATGGAAAGCAGACGTTAAATGACGATGATGATGATATATATCTCCTGTCACACTCTTATGGAACATACCCCTGTACCCGCTTCATACCACAATATACTCCCCCACCTCACTGTTCTAATTCTATTTCTTCCTTCCTCTCCTTTCTTTTCCTACTGGGGTAGCCAAGTATCTTCTCTATAGTAAGATACCTATTTCTATCCCTTTATTATGCTTCAACCTCTCAATTGGTACAAAGCCATCTGCGTCAGTTCCACTCCCTCTTCCAACTGATAGGTCTTCTTCTTGCAAGTTACTCAGCAACCCCACTGGTATTGGTGTCGCATAAAAATCATTGGTGCTAGTGCAACACAAAAAGCACCCAAGTGGTTGGCATTAGGAAGGCCATCCAGCCATAGAAACCATGCCAAAGCAGACAATGGAACCTGCTGCAGCTCTCCGGCTTGCTTAGCTCCTGTCAAACCATCCGACCCATGCCACCAAAACAGACATCAAATGATGATGATGATATGGGTATGTGTGTGTATAAAAGTTTAGACCACAAGGCTAATGTTGCTTACCTCATCTTTAAACTGGTACATCAGATTACCTCCTTGAGTGAAGAAGTAGCCACGTTCCCATTTGTTTGCCAATAAAGAGTGTTTACTGTAAGCAGAAATCAAGAACAATAATTCAATTGCAAAAATATTTTTAGTTAAGAATGAATGCAACTCAAATGGCATTTCCATAATCAATAATCCTACAATAATCCTAAATGACATGCTCTATCTAACAACAGTCCAACAACAGCATTAACTTCTGGATTGCTCATGTCGGGAAAACTACGGATAAATATTGGCTTCAAGTTTTGACACAAGGCCAGCAATTTTAGGGGAGTGAGTCAGTTGATTACATTGACCCTAGTGCTTAATTGGTACTTATTTTATTGACCCCAAAAGGATGAAAGGCAAAGCTGACCTCAGCAAAATTTGAACTCAGAACATAACGATGGACAAATTACCACTAAGATCTTTACTCAGTGTGCTAATGATTCTGTCAACTTGCCACCTTACTACAGATAAATATTGATTTCAAATTTTGGCACAAGGCCAGCTATTTCGGGGGAGGGGGTTAAGTCAGTTACATTGACCACAGTGTTTAATTGGTGCTTATTTTATCAACCTTGAAAGGACACAAAGAAAAGTCGACCTTGGCAGAACTTGAACTCAGAATGTAAAGACATGAAATGCCACCAAGCTTTTTGCCCAGTGTGCTAACCATTCCACCAGCTCACTGCCTTACTCATTGTCATCATCATCATCGTTTAACGTCCACTTTCCATGCTGGCACGGGTTGGACAGTTTGATTGAGGATTGGCAAGCCAGGAGGCTGCACCAATCTGATCTGGCAAGGTTTCTACAGCTGGATGTCCTTCCTAATGCCAACCACTCCGAGAGTGTAGTGGGTGCTTTTTACGTGCCACCAGCACAGGGGCCAGTCAGGCAGCACTGGCATTGACCACGCTTGGATGGTGTTTTTTAGGTACCACCAGCATGAGAGCCAGTTAGGCAGCACTGGCATCAACCACAAACAGAAGAATAATAGTTTCAAATTTTGGTATAAGGCCAGCAACTTTAAGGGATAGGGTTAAGTCAATTACATTGACCCCAGCATTCAACTGGTACTTATTTTATCAACCCCCAACAGAATGAAAGGCAAAGTCAATCTCAGCAGAATTTGAATTCAGACTGTAAAGAGCCAGAAATGTCATTAAACATTTTGTTTTATTCACTAACTATTCTGCCAGTACAAGAATAACAGAAAAATATTAGCATGTACAAACCACTAGCCATGCCACCACCATTATTACTCTCAACAGCATTATCATAATCCTCTATAAGTATCAATACTTTCTTGTGGCGTGGCGTGACATAATTAATTCTCCTCAAGGTCTTATTTAGTCTATCTCTACAACACATACTATTCAGTATACGCTAATAATCACTTTCTCATTCAGCATGCATCATTTTCTCACATGCCAACTTAAAATTTTCATCACTTAACTATTATTTGGTTACTTCAACAATTTTAGAGATTTTGTTGGTTTAAAAATAAGCAAAGCATAAAATAAAATGAAGAATTTGTCATGCAGTTGCTTTGTCACCAATGTTGTCTGATTGCTTGTTGGTGTGTGTTGTATTGTTGAAAACCATTGTTGTGTGGTCCAGCTGGCTGCGTGTATAATAGATGAAGCAAACTCATGAATTTTTTACTCTTAACATATTTATAGCCAGACACGATTTACTGCATTGGCTGTTCACAAAAGAAAGATGCTGATGATATAACTGCCAACTGGAAGGAGAGAAGTGCACTATGTCTTGTAGAAAGCAAGCTGTGGTACATTGTATGTGAGTGTCTGAAGTCAAGGTGGTCTAGTCTTAGTGGTCTGGCTTATGTGAGTGCCCAAGGTGCTCGAGATTGTCCAGTTGAGTAAGGCACTAAGCAGTTTTTATAGGGTGAAACGGGAGCAAATTTTAGATCAGTCGAGGAGCAACATCACACCACAGTTGATTGGTCAATATATAGATCAAAGGTGGTGAGCTGGTAGAATCGTAGGCATGTTAGCATGCCAGGCAAAATGCTTAGTGGAATTTCATCTGTCTTTACATTCTGAGTTCAAATTCTACTGAGGTTGACTTTACCTTTGATTCTTTCAGGGTCAATAAAATAAGTACCAGTTAAGTACTGAGATCAATGTCAGTGACTTACTCCCCCCCACAAAATTGCTGGCCTTGTGCCAAAATTTCAAGTCAGTATATAGATCAGTCACATGAAACCTGTTCCCTCTGCTGCCAGCACAGCTGTGCATTATGTGCAAATATTTGGCCAGGCTCAAGAGTCATACAAGGACCTCACATTGCATCATCAATAACACATTTCAGTGAACCATTCTAGCAATGGCTTTGCTCATACAAGAGAAAGCAGCTACTATATATGTGTGTATAAAACAAGAACAACAGTATCATCATCATCAACATCATTTAACATCTTTTGTCCATGCTGGCATGGGTTGGACGGTTTGACCAGGGTTGGCAAGCTGGAAGGCTGCACTAGACTCCAGTCTGACTTGGCATGGTTTCTACGGCTGGATGCCCTTCCTAACACCAACCACTCCGAGAGTGCAATGGAT
Source organism: Octopus bimaculoides (assembly GCF_001194135.2). Classification (NCBI taxonomy): domain Eukaryota; kingdom Metazoa; phylum Mollusca; class Cephalopoda; order Octopoda; family Octopodidae; genus Octopus; species Octopus bimaculoides. Next base: position 122,071,247 of record NC_068982.1, read on the forward strand.
GCTTTTATGTGCCACCAGCACAGGTGCCATTTGTGTAACACCAGTATCTGCCATGACTGTGATTTTACTTGGCTTGATGGGTCTTCTAAAGCATAACATAATGCCACAGGTCTCGGTCATTCGTCATTGCCTCCGTGAGGCTCAACGTTTGAAGGGTGCTTTTTACATGCCACTGGCACAGGTGCCAGTTATGTGACACCAGCATCAGCTACAACTACAATTTCACTTGGCTTCGCAGGTCTTCTCAAGCACAGCACATTGCCAATGGTCTTGGTCACTAGTTGTTGCCTCTGTGGTGCCCAAAGTTCAAAGATCATGCTTTGCCACCTCATCCCATGTTTTCATGCTCCACCACCTCATCGTAAAATTATATAAAGTGTGATATCATAGTATACAATAAGAAAACAGATCTTTAAGACAATCTCCTTAATTTGAAATCCAATTATAATCATACACTATTCTGCTCAAACAAAGAAGACCACAGAGACAGTGTGGATTTATGAAGAGTGTTGTAAATCAATGTATCATTACCTTCTCATGAATAAATAACCAGCTTTACTGACTAAGTTGACATTCGGTGGTATATATGGCATTTCTACCATTGGTTCAGGTTGATATAAATGATGACTTTGATTTTCTAGAGTGTCAATGAGTTCAATTGTTTTCTGGGTATCTTGACCTAATTCTTGTTGAACACTGAAAATAATAATAAATAAATAAATAGAATTCTATATTTAAGAGATGAGGAATTATGTACATTATTTACATTCGACGGATATTTGTCCTCATCTTGTTTGTTGTTAACACAACGTTTCGGCTGATATACTCCTCAGCCTTCTTCAGGTGTCTTGGGGAAATTTCGAACCTGGGTTCTCATTCCTAAGGTATTCTTCGATGTTGTTATTATTATGGCGTAGTGGTTAAGAGCGCGGGCTACTAACCCCAACATTCCGAGTTCGATTCCAAGCAGTGACCTGAACAATAATAATAATAATAATAACAACAACAAGTTCAAAGAATACCTTAGGAATGAGAACCCAGGTTCGAAATTTCCCCAAGACACCTGATGAAGGCTGGAGGGTATATCAGTGGAAACGTTGTGTTAACAACAAACAAGATGAGGACAAATATCCGTCGAATGTAAATAATGTAAATAAATAAATAGAAATACATTAATTTATTTAGAGGCAAAAACTGAAAAATTTTAGCTTAGAATTCACATGATTAAATAAATTGATTTGATTTCTTTGATTAAGCACAATGTTTTTTTTATGTCATGTGAAGAGAATATAACGTATTCATAAAATATAAATTATATGTACGTTATATGTAATTTAATATATTATTAGTACATTGTTAGTGAATGTATGAGCCAATGAGGAAGCTTTTTCAGACCAGTTAAAAAAAGTAGACAAATCTTAAAACCACACCCTACAGTAATTTTTTAGTTTAAAAAAAACCCCCACACATTTGATAAAGTAATCCAAGATATACTATGTCTGAGTAAAAAATTTAGTAATCAAGGGTAACTTTAGAGCTGTTCAGTCATGGATGGTCTGAGGTTGAACAGCAATTAGTTCCATATTTTATTGACTTTTGTAGAATGAAAAACAAATTAAACTTCAACAGACTTTTATTAATGTCTTAGCAAATTATAACTTAAAATTCTATCCACCAATACTGTGCCTACACAGATATACAAAAACACATGCATACATGTTTCTTCTTCTTCTTCATTGTCACCACGGCGTTGGCATCATTTGATATCCATAGTGCCCCTGGACTGGCTTGTGCGGGTGGCACATAAAAGACACCATTTCGAGTGTGGCCGTTTTCGTGCGGGTGACACGTAAAAAGCACCCACTACACTCTCTGAGTGGTTGGCGTTAGGAAGGGCATCCAGCTGTAGAAACTCTGCCAAATCAGACTGGAGCCTGGTGTTGCCATCCGGTTTCACCAGTCCTCAGTCAAATCGTCCAACCCATGCTAGCATGGAAAGCGGACGTTAAACGATGATGATGATGATGATGATGTATGGGATGGAAAATCTGACAGGAGCTGAAAAACCAGAGGACTGCTCCAAGCTCCAGTGTCTGCTTTGGCATGGTTTCTACGGCTGGACACCTTTCCTAACACCAACCATTTTAGAGTGTATTGGGTGCATTTTATGTGGCACTAGTGAGGTTATCAAAGAACTCACAAGACATGACTCCTTAAATTAAGGTGAGTGAAGTACTATATATATATATTTATATTCACATCACCTTAAAAAACATGAAATTTGATTTCATGTCACAAAGGGTTTTCAATTAGTATAATATTAATGTCTTTTACACCAGAAAAGAACAACAAACTTTTACAAGTAATTATTGTAAAAATACATGTTAACATCTTCATTAAATGATGAATGTAATGAATTATTATGTCAACTTCTTTTCCATTCTATTTCTTTTTTTTAGTTTCTTTGTCTAATGTCGCTGTTTAGCTTCAAGTTAGCTGTGACTAAGCACATCTACCATGTCCAACTCAGCCTTCTCTTGAGACAAGATGAACATGGCTAGACTGTATCTTTATCTTTTCACATCTATAAGCCATAATTTGAAAAAAACTTTGTTGTTTCTAGCAGGTCAAGCACTCACTTAGAGGCTTAGTTGGCTAGTTTCTTTACCATAATTATTAAACTTTGTGTTTACATTTGCAATCATAAAATATGACTTTTGTTTAAAACTTCTACTTTTTTATTTTGAATTCTGAAAATTCTGAAAAGGAGGGAAGGAATAAAATAAATTGGAACAGTCCCAGCACATGTATGAGTAAAAATCAAACCTAGCAGTATTTGAGCTCAAAAGTGGTTTGAATGTTTAGAATGTTTAATAAGTTTGGTTTAGTTAAGATAGCTTTTTTTCTTTTACATTACAAATTCTGTTTAAGCAAAGATTTTGATTTAAAATATGAAAAATATTAATTTTGAGAGTGTAGCAGAGCACATGCTGAGTTTTGAACCAAATTTTCCAAGTCCAGAACTACAACCTAACTTATCTCCACAAAAGGAAAAGTGTCACCATAAAAGCTAGTAACTCCTATGTAAATATGGCTTGACCAATCAGGATTGGCTAACTTATGTTTGATGCAGCTAACTTCAAAGGAAGTATGTAATTTTTCCACCAGATAGTTTAGCCAAAGATTCTAGAAGGATAGCTTAGTTATAAAAGCTGGAAAATTTAACCTCAAACCAGACAGGGGAATCTATGTAACTTGTTTTAACAAGTTGGTCTCTCTCTCTCTCTCTTCCCATGTTTTACTTTTCTCGTGTAACAGGCTTATGTCATACTCAACAAAAGGTACCAACCTTAGCTTGTAGTGTCTGAGTAATACACATTAATTGTATGCAGTGATTTAAATTCCTTATGCTACTTTCATAATATTATTACTGAGTTGTATTACATAAAATTCTTAACCATTATGTTTGTTATCCCATTAATTTATCAACTCATTCAAAATTTAGTGTGATCATCATTCTAACACAATCTACCTAACACTGTGAACAGCCAACAAAGAATATATGACTAATCACTGCACAAAAATGGTCAACCTAACATGAGACAAAAGAATTTGGTTCTTTCTGAAACTTACCCTTGAACACTGGCTGTGATGTTGTTAAGAAATTCTTCAATTTCGCGTTTAACAATAGCATCATAGCCCATTTGAAAGAAAGTCCGTTGAGCATGTATGTAGCCCAAGATAGGTTCTAGCAGGAAGCATTTCCGCTTATACTGGAGAGCATTGAGTGAAGCATAATAATGGAGAGCTGTCTGTCAAGAGAAAAAAGAAAAAAACTAGGTAAGATCTACAATCTACAAAAAGATAAAGTACTTTCATTTCCAGTACTTTTTTTCAAACTTGCATAACTTTATTTCTCTATGTGATCATATTTATAATTAAATACACCATCTATATATTTCAATTAATCTTTTTAAAACAATATAAAATTTACAAGTGTTTGGAACACAACAAAAGGTTCTTAAAATTATGATGGAAGGCATCAGTCTAGTATGTCTTACCTGGTGGAATTTTTTCCTTGAAGTATAAAGCTCCTCATTAGCATCCCGTCTTAGACGGTCATTATCTTTCTTTTTTGAAAGTTTCATATATTTTCCCATTGCTTGTTCATGCTCTGAATAAAGTTTTTAAAAATAGCATTAGGAAAATCACAAATCTATGTAAGATATGAGTTTGAATTGAATATATGAAGTAAAAAGATTATTTCAGAAAATTATATTCTTACCATCAGAGGAAATTCTGTACATTTCATACATGGTGCTAATTTCTGAGGAAAACACAAAAGAAAAAGGTACATTGATTAGCAATTAATACAAAACAAACTCTTACAGAACATACCTCATGGAAGATTAATATAAAAGAAATAAACATCCATACCTTCTAAGTCTGCTTGAAGAAATTTTGATAATGGATACATCATTGTCTCAGAAAATTGAGCAGCGAGAACTTGCTGAACAGAACTAATCTGAAAAAAAGAAGAGAATTGTCTTATTGAAGCTGGGCAAGAACAAATCAGTAATTAAATTAGTGTTCTTGGATTCCACACAGTTGATTCCCTCTGCAACCCATCTGAGTAATGAGTCCTCTGAAGAGGAGTGGCTGTTGCAACAAGTGTCACTGGCCATTCTCTGCAGCAATGCCTTTGCAATTATGTCCTCAAGGCTGAACATGCCATCTGGTCTGGGGTGTACAACCTGATACTCTCTCTCCCTATCCATCTTTTGCTTCTTAATCCCCACTTTCTTTCTTTTCTTTTTTTTTTGTTTCCTTGGAGAGGTAGTTCTGGAGGGGTTTTTTTTTTCAGTAGTTTCAGCTCAGAGCTGCGGCCATGCTGATACACCGCCGTTTCTCAATAGTTTAGTCTTTTATACTTTTAACATTTTTTTTTCTTTTCTTCCAGTAAAAATATATTGCTAAATAAAAACTTTTATTTATAACAAAAGGAAAAGAAACAGATATATGGTTTCTCCTATTTCTGTAATTTTGATGTTGTCATTCTGGTATTGGTGATGATGATAGACAAAGATGAAGAGTAGGTGTAAGGAAGGGAAAGTAATAGTATACTTATATTCACAATACTACATTTTTATTAAATTTGAGTATGAACTCATAGACTTTTTTGTAACATCTAGAGAAATGATACAAGTGTATATATGAAAATATACAGTAAAAAATAATCTGGAGAAAGAGAATGCAGAAACTTAGCTAACTTTAATAAAGGTGCTTTATTTTTATTGAATGAAAAGTAAATTAGTTCATAAACAAAGTGATTTCTGATCCATTGTTACACAGCTGTGAGAGTGAGCCAATGAATCTTATAACTAAATATTCTGAGAATTTCACAAAGTAAAAAAATACCAGAAGGACATCCTAATTGCAAAAATATTATCATAGAGATTGTCACATAAAATATGTCACAACAATAATCATTGAAAGATGTTGGGATTAGCCAGGTTATTAGCTAAGATGTTGTATGACACTACAACAGGGATTCTTCTAGTGAACTAGTGATCACACAAATTCAGAGTGCATGATGAGTAAGATAACCAGATGTCATTGTGAATGTGAAATGAATATAGTACATGTAGATTTATATATACAGTACTATATAAAGAGACTATATACTATACAGTGTATAGTATCTTTTACTTTCTATCTCCAACTTGCTTCAGTCATTGGACTCTGGCCATGCTGGCCATGCCTTGATGGATTTTAGTCAAACAAATCAACCCCAACACTTATGTTTTTGCAAGTCTGATTCTTATTCTTGCTATAAGGACTACTAATGATTGACCAAATATACACAGAATCAGCATCTACTCCAGAAAAACTGGAAACCATTCCACAACAAGTGAAATTTAGAAGTGCCCAAAAGCTGAAAGAATAGTATCATAAAATAAAACAAAATTGAATTACAACATAAACAATTATGAAATCAATATTGAGAATACAGAGATTTACTAGATTCCAATGCCATGACTTTTGTCTTATTCCCATATCTATTTAGCATCTCCTGAACATATATCCTTGAGAGAAACAAGAGTTTCTCCTGTTTCTTTTAATAATGAATTATACTGAAGAATTAAGAGAGATAATACTCACATCATCTAAGTAAGTAGCAAACTGGTTTAGGGTTGATATCAAAATACTATCTTCAGTCTCCAAGGGGAATTTCTGAAATATTATTGTAAACAAAGCAAATATTACAATGTTTTTGAAGTTCTATAACATGTTCCAGTTTATCAGAATTCATTAGATTATAATTTTAATAATTGTAATTTCCAACAATTTTAAATTCCAACAGGTTTAGGTTAATCATAATTACAAATAGTAATAAATTTTGGGTCATGGTGATTATAAATTATAATATGATTACTGTCATAAGAATTCCTTAAAGCTTGCATATATATATATATATATATATATATATATATATATATATATATATATATATATATATATATATTGATAGAAAAGGTAAGACAACAAAAGAAAGAAAGAGACCTCGATATTATGTAAATAGAGGAATTCATCTGTAAATAATATGTGACAATTATTCGGTAGCCATGATAATAAAACTCCGAGTTTCAGATGTTGGGGCGGAAACCCGCGCCGCCATCTCTTCAGTTATCTGGCCATCGAAAAAATGCTATGAAAATATATATATATATATATGCGTATACATTAAATATATACAGGATAGTTAAATTGATGTATGACTTACATAAAACTTTAATATCATTCCTTACCTGAAGTTCATACATACGCAACTGCTGTGATAAGCACTGTGTTGCTGCACACAATTCATTCTGAAATGATAAAAACATGAAGAAAGTATTATTATAAAACTAATATTCTTTTACTGGCATCAGTCATTAACTGCAGCCCAGCTGGGGCACCACATTCAAAGGTTTTAGTTGATCCTTTTGACCTCACTACTTATTATGATCTGATAAAAGTTTGATAGTTATTTGTGTGTTGTTATTTACATTATGTAGTAAGCAGAATAATCTGGTAGAAATGTAGTAAAAATAACAACACACAACATGATGTCAATTGAGATTTTAGAAATTTATTACTGAGAAATACCTCAGGACAGATATATAAAATCAAAACAGAACTGAGGCACCCTAGCTCAGAGATGTTTGACTATCAATTACATATGCATGTTATAACTTTCCAGGATAAGGCAGATAATTCCATTTGCCCAACTACTTATCTAACAACAGATTCATCTTGTCTTTGTTTTTGTTGTTATTATTGATATAGAGGAAGACAATAAAACAATGTACTAACTCACCAGCTCAAAATACTAGATATACAAATATATCTGACATGCCCCTTAGACTCCAAAATCACAATTTAAGATTCAGACATAAATCCTCTCATTTGAAGAGAGTTTGTTAAAGTAAATTTGAATGTCATATTAAGCTAGTACACAGAAGCTCCAGTGGTAGGACCATCCAAGTAATAAGAAAGACATCTAGTTATAAAAGTTACAATATGCTGCAAAAATATGCAAAGCGTGTTCACATATTTTGTATTTGCAAAACCCATTCTATCACTTCTAGAGAGTCTTTTTAATTAGATGCAATGAGCCTAAGAAGGGCAGTGTAAAGCCTTTTCAATGCCTCACAGAATAAGCAATAGGGGGTAAATTCAGGAGGCTGCTGTTTAATTTGAACTCATACAGTTTAGAATTGGGATAGAGGAAGAAACAGGGAGTTTATGCATTTTGGAAAAGTAAGTTTGTGCAGCATTTAGTTCAAGATCTGAAGTGACAAGAAGGGGAGAGATAAGTGCAATGGGTAGAGGTGGAACAGAATTGTAGTAACAATAACAAAGACAGGATTCCAGATGTCAATATAGAAGGCATTTTCTATACATATGAGCACCACTCCAAATCTATGAAGAGCACAGTAGTGTAAAACATATATGTGGTAGGGGTATGGTAAGATGAACAGTTAAAGTAAGGTTGTCAAGCTGATAGAAATAGGACTAACAAGCCAAAAGTCTTGAGTTCAAATCCACTGCATGTGTTTCTATGTGTATTTGAGTATATACACAATTCTTTTTAATATTTAGTTCACTTAGATGTCTGGAGTAAAGGAGAACTTCACATTTGTTACATAAACAAATGAATTTAAAACAATTAAAAACATATTTCTGACAATATCTTATAAAAGACTCAAAAACTTACTTGAGCAGAAAGAATTCTTTGACAGCAATTGTGCAAATTGTTGGAATATTTCTTGAGTGACATGGCATCTTTTTCAAACAGGCCCAGCAGGCTTTTAGTCTGAAAGAAGATAGATTAAAACAAAAGTGTATAATCACAAGTATTTAATTCTCTGTATTCCTAACTTTAGAATTATCAGTGAAGTATTTGCATACTATTTTCTATTAAGCACTACAGGTAGGTCATTTGTTTAAGATGTAACATGTCCCTGGCTAGCTGAGGAATGTACTGTTTATTATGATATGTAGTAGTGATTCATATAGGATGTAGAGCAACAGTTTGAAATTTTTCGAAAGAAAGTAGAGCAGGAGTCTAGGTAGATTTTGTTGCAATTTCTAGTAAGTTGAGTAACGGCAGGGAACCTTCTTAGTACCAGAGGTGAATTTAATTGTAAATTTCAAGTGCCCCAAAATATTTGTGTAGATATGTCATTGAGAACAATGAATCTTTAATGGATGAAATAATTATGAATCATATATTTTACAATTCATAGGTATTAATGTTTTGGTCCTTAGGCTCAAACTACTTTTCTGTTTTCATGCTGGCTTTCAGAAATTTTTCATCAATAGGCAATTTCAAATTTGAATACAAGTGAAATTTCACCTGAAGGAGAGGACGTTCCTTACCGATGACATAGAGGCTCCACCACTGGCTCATTCTACAGAGATGAAAACACTAAAGACAGTTGCATATGTCTAGGGTATTCAGCTGTTATGAATCATGAATAGTTGAGTCAGCAGAATCTCAAAACAACCAGTAAAAGAACAGTAGTTTGTATTTCATGAACCATACAATTCTGTCCTCATCCAAGACACTTAACTTTCAGTGATCCAGTCTTCCTAGCTGAATGTAGATACCATAAGGTTTAAGCAACAATAGTAATCACAACCCCATAAAACTGGTGAATATTCAAGGTATCTTGCCATACTGAGTTCATGTACTCCTCTGGGCTTGAGTTATGCTATCACAACTATTCCAGGATAGATCCAAACTGAACAAAAACAAATGAGTGAATCAATTACTTTGACTCAATACTATGTTCCTTCTTAATTAAACAAATGATACAGATTTACTGTTCAGTAAAGCTGTAGGTATATTATGTGTAAGAAGAAAAAAATGTCAATATATAAGATGCACTGTGGCAGAGAAGATAATTTTATGACTAATATAATATATATTTTATAATATAATTTTCCAACGTAGCTTTTGAGGGCAGGTTTTTTACAGCTAAATTATGCATATTATCCATTTTTGTTACTTGTTATTTCTGGGAAGGTCATGGGGATAGAGTCTCCAGGCACCTCCTCCATATCAGAAGTAGCCATCATTACACTTACCTTCTGAATTTCTAAGTGTGACCAACTGAGACTATGGATATTATCCAACCATCTTGATGTAGCCAGTGGAGGTGCAATGGCCCAGTGGTTAGGGCAGCAAACTCACGGTCATAGGATCGCGGTTTTGATTCCCAGACCGGGCGTTGTGAGTGTTTATTGAGCGAAAACACCTAAAGCTCCACGAGGCTCCGGCAGGGGATGGTGGCGAACCCTGCTGTACTCTTCCACCACAACTTTCTCTTGCTCTTACTTCCTGTTTCTGTTGTGCCTGTAATTCAAAGGATCAGCCTTGTCACGCTGTGTCACGCTGAATATTCCCGAGAACTACATTAAGGGTACACGTGTCTGTGGAGTGCTCAGCCACTTGCACGTTAATTTCACGAGCAGGCTGTTCCGTTGATCGGATCAACTGGAACCCTCGACGTCGTAAGCGAGGGAGTGCCAACAACAACGATGTAGCCAACTCGTACGTCAACTGCTGGTTGGCTTGGCTTGAAGAACCTATCTTATGATCTTCTCCTGCAGCATTCTAACCACATGCCCGTAGTACCAGAGCTGTAACCTCTGAAAATAGTGACTTGACCTAGAGAGACTCCTTGATTTCTGAGATACACACTTATGTCTAACATTGCATGCTATGCAATGATAAATTTCTACTTTGTGCTTACTAATAATAAGTGAGTTCTATCGACACAGATAAATCTATGTGCATATGTGTTTATGAGTATAAACTAATTACTGAAGTGGTGAGAGATCACACACAGACGAACTATACAGGGTTACAAGATATTCCAGATGTGATTGTAACTCAGGATTAATGTAATTACATTTCTAAGTCACCTAGAGTAAAGCATTTCTAAGCTATAAACATCATCTTCCATGTTTGTGTTCTACATTGAACATTTTTATTGGTTTACCCATTCAAATTAACATATGTAAATTATGTAAAATTCTACAAGCTTTTCCCATTTATATGTAGAAATAGAGCATATAATCAGCAAAATTAATCTTGTAAAAGATCAAATAACTAAGAGAAGATAGCAGAAAATTTAGCTAAAGCAGCCTTCAACTACATTATATCTTGGTTTCAAGTTTTAGTTAGATATTTGTTTATTTATTTATATCTTTGATGTTCTTGAAAATGATAACAAGAATATCAAAACTTTCCATTTACCCATTCTCAAAAATAATAGATATCGTGCCTATGCAAAAATAAATAAACAGATAAATAAATAAAGTTTTACATTAATCATAGTCACAGCTGTAGCAACAGCAAAATAAACAGTAACAAGAGCCAACAATGCAATATCTATCATTCCTTTGACCTGTTAGAGATAGCAACCATTTTATCACCAAGAAATCATGCAGTTTTCCAGAGCAATGGAACAGTAGATCATGCCTAAACATTCAACAGACTATTTACATTATTTACATTTGACGGATATTTGTCCTCATCTTGTTTGTTGTTAACACAACGTTTTGGCTGATATACCCTCCAGCCTTATCAGGTGTCTTGGGGAAATTTTGAACCTGGATTCTCATTCCTAAGGTACTTTTCGATGTTGTTGTTATGATTATGATTATTATTGTTCATGTCACTGCCTGGAATTGAACTCGGAATCTTGGGGGTAAGTAGCCCATGGGCATATGGCGCAGTGGTTAAGAGCGCAGAATACTAACCCCAAAATTCCAAGTTCAATTCCAGGCAGTGACCTGAATAATAATAACAATAATAACAACAAAATCGAAAAGTACCTTAGGAATGAGAACCCAGGTTCGAAATTTTCCCACCTGATGAAGGCTGGAGTGTATATCAGCCGAAACGTTGTGTTAACAAAAAACAAGATGAGGACAAATATCCATCAAATGTAAATAATGTAAATAATTCCTCATCTCTTAAATATAGAACCATTCAACAGACTACTTGTATGCTATAGAGCTGTTCAATCAAAGAAAATATTAATTAATATTTTCAATATTAATCAGCACTAAATGTTTAGATTGGTAAGTATTATATCCCTAACAATAATGACTGTTCATCCCTTGAAGGTTATTTTCTCCCATGTGGAATATGAAGAAAACATCACAATCACCAAGGCTCTCTTTCCTAGTGAAAGTACATCCTTAGCATAGCTAGGATCTCATCCCAATGAATGACCCTTCTCTTCAGGGTCAGAAGTTACTTCTTCTCCCAACAATTATTGACAATATACAATGCTCAAGTGAGGCCTGCAATGGAATATTGTTCTCACATTTGCAACAATGCTGCTGCTGCACACATAGGCATCCTAAATCAGAAAATGGTCACTTTATTTATTACCATGAAGTCACTTACAGATATGCTCTAGACTCCAGCCCACAGCTAAGTTGTCACCTCCATCTTCCTTTTCTACTGATACTATAATAGCCTTTGTTCTGTGCAGCTGGAAAGACTCATGCCACCTCCACTCAGGCCCAACCATTCCACTCTCCTTCCTCATCATCCTTGTTGTGTCCACCATAATCCTAAAACTGCACTAATCACTACACTCAGTCCTATCTTTCCAGAACATCAGCTCTATTAAATTCCTTCTCTGCTCATATTTTCCCCAAGCGTTGTCTAACAAAACTTCAAGAGGAATAGTAATAGCACCAATCTCACCAGTGTAGAAAGGACCCAACAAGTTTTAAAAGGTCTCAACCAACCAGTATCACTCTACTAAAACAAATGAATAAATGAAAGGATGAATGCATGTTTGGCTGTACTGGTTCCACATAAAAAGCACCTAGTCCATTCTGTAAAGTAGTTGGCATTAGGAAGGTCATCAAGTCGTAAAAACTATGTCAAAACCATGTCATAGGGGCTTAGTGTAGTCCTTTGGCTTGCCAGCTCCTAGCAAATCCTCCAACCTATGCCAATATGAAAGACAGATAATGATGATATGTATGCATGCATGTATATGTATGCGTCCATGTTTTCTTTGTATCATCTATCTGTATGTTTTGTCCCTTTCTTGTATCACCTAACTGTCTGGATGTTTTGCGTTCTTGTCCCATTCTGTATTATTTATATATATATATATATATAT
>NC_068982.1:122084955-122085158 GCF_001194135.2 Octopus bimaculoides
AATTTAATGTTAAATAAGTTATCTATTAAAAATAATCTATAAAGAACCAAATGAATAATATAAAAAACAAGAATACATATTATTTTCAAATAGTAGAAAATCTTTAGCAAAGTAAAAAACAGTACTTATCCATATTATTCCGTAATTCAAACTCATATATATGTGTATATATATGTGTATATATATATGTGTATATATATATG
>NC_068982.1:122085258-122092761 GCF_001194135.2 Octopus bimaculoides
CACATACCAATCAATGTGTAAGAGCGTACATGCATACATAAATACATATATAAATACATATATATATATTAATGCAAGTATGAATGTGTTCTTCAGTACTCAGATTTAATCAATAGATTAAAATGATTTACGTTTATATTACCCTGTATTTCACAACTTTCTATCAGTTTTGCAGTGTTACAAGCCGTGACATGCTATTTCTAACAATGTCAAAATATCAGGGACACCATAAAATAAACAAGCATTAAATTGTTAACAAGATAACTAGCTATATATCAAACCATACCTACTTTGAGCCTAGCTTGTAATTTCTTTTAACATCACTCAAACAAACCACAACTTTGTTGTAAAAAAGAAAGTGGAAAAAGGTAAAAACAATAAATGTTATACTGTAAAATAGTAATTCTTGTACTTATTTGTTTGTAGTCCCTTTAACAAAGTTAGAGCCGATCAAATCCCCTAGAGGTGGGATTAGGATTTGACAAATACAAACAATGATAATATTTTAATAACTGAGACAAATAGAATGGACAGATTAAACTGGTTCACAAAAATAATTAATAAAACCTTTGGGACTTGCCATAAATACCACAAAATTTAGTGTATAAGACAATATTTCAGACTACCAAAATACTGCTAAAATAAGTTAACTTATGTACAGAGTATGTAATTTGAACCGTTACTGCTCAATCACTATTACCACCACTTGATGAATCATAATTGTATAATACATGCATAATCTGGACATGTGTAAGAACCTTCTGCCTGCAGGTAAATGTTTGTACAAACCTTTTCAGATGCTGAAAGATGACGCTCAGTTATTCACACAATCTCCTTGTCAATCCCACAACTTTAGAGCAGCCACAATGAAAAGTAGGCTGGATAAAACTGTTGAAATATTAAAATGGAGTCATGTAGTCATGTGCTACATTCAAAAGGAACAACAGAGAGCAGTCTCAGCTAGATTTCTCACAGACAAAGAATAAAGATATAAATTTTCTTAGTAAGCAATAGTAATGGTGTGAGGAGTGGGCATACTTCTGGCAGAGTAATGGGTAAATAAAGTCATCAAAGTAATCAGAGAATGCAATAGGATAATGAAGCTTAGACCAGTCTTAGGAAATATACTAGCAACATTTTTCTCTGCATGTGCTTCTCAGTCAGAACTGGTAGATGAACAAAAGAACAAATTTTGCGGAATTCTTGGAAGCGAATGACAATAGCATTGTTTTATTTTTTTTATGATTTGTGACTTTAACAAGCATGTTGGACAGCACTCTACTGGATTCCATGGTAAATATGTAGACTATAGCTTTGGTTCTAAAAATGAGGAGGACACAAAGCTGTTGAAGTAATGCAAATGGCCTGACAATCTGCAACACTAACTTTAAGAAACCAGTCAGTCACCTGATCACTTATCAATCCATCATGCACACAAGCTAGATTGACTACATTCTTTCTAGAAAACAGGATATATGGTTGTAAATGTAAAGTCCTTCCCTGATAAAGAATGTGCAAATCAACATAAGTGAGTAGTTAGTGACTTCAGACTTAGAGCTGGAAGGATTCAGAGACACAAACAAATCTGGAAAAGGAAGATGTGGAAGTTTAAAGAACTATTGAACAATCAGAAATTTTAAAAAGTATTAGCTGAAACATTTGACAAGAAGGAGCAGAGATAGAGATGGAACAACTGACTGAGGGCTACAGACCAGAGCTGTGACTGATGCAAAATTTCAACCAGAACAAGGGTGATGAGGTGGTAAAACAGTGAGATAGACAAAGCGATAAAAGCAAACAAACATGCTTAGAAAGACTGAAAGAATAGAGTTAGTAGAGAATTATAATAGGTTACTAATGAGCTAGGTGATAGGTTTATATAGCAAAGGTAGAAACAGAAAGTAAGGGGTTTGCAAATGTTCCACAGCATGAAAACCAGAAACATGATATGTTCCAGACTGTAAAGCAATGTATCAGAGAAAATTGAGACATTGTAGTGGAGAGGTGTGTACAAACAGATAATGGCATACGTGTACTCAGTGATCCTGAAGAGAAATAGGAATGAAAGTGCTCTTACAAAACGGCAATTAAATGTGGAAAATGCATGGAAGAAAGATGTTCCCAATATAGACTTAACAAAGAGTTCAGCTGTTCTAGTTGACAGCAGCATGACAAATAAAGCAGTTAAGGATTAAAATATCTGGTGGAATAAGATATAGCCTAGACACTCATATAATTAATCAGGTTGTAGAGGAAGATGTCATATCCATGAGTGGTGTAGCTGTATCATAACTGCTATAAGGGTAAAGGAGTTGTCCTCAAGAGGAAAGAAATTACAGAAGTATCAAATTGATGTACCAGGTCATGAAAGTTGTGGTAAAAATTGCAGCCTGATTAATTACAGAGTTTAGACTAGATGAGAAACAGTTTGGTTTGGTTTGGTGCCAAGAAAAAGTACTATGGATGGTCTCTTCCTGGTGAAGCCCCTGCAAAACTATTTATCTAAAAGTAAGCTACTATATTTAGCATTTGTTAACCTGGAGTAAGCCTTCTAAAGTGGTCACTGGGGAAGTTAGGGACAGACAAATGGTAGTGAAAGCCATACAAACCATGCATGGAGGTGCAGTCAGTATTGTGAAATTTACTAAGTACAAGACAAATTTAGTGTGTAGGTACAATTTCATGAGGGCTTCATTCTCAGTCCTCTTCTATTCACCATAGTCCCCACCATATTCATCACAGGAGCTTAAGAATGGTTACCTGTGGGAAATGCCAAATGTTGATGACTTTGTTCTTATAGCTGACTGTCGTAGAATTAGAAAAGAAATTCCTGGTGTGGAAGCAAAGCTTGGAATCAAAGGGCCTCAAAGTTAATTTAGCAAAGATCAAAGTTTTAGTGAGTAGGAAAACAGACAGAACTTCCATCAAAGAAATGGCTTGCTCATTGCATAGAAGAGGCAAAGGTAGAAATTCCATATGGTGTATCAAATGCAAAGTATGGACACACAAGAGGTGCAGAGGCATCACAGACAGGTTAACAGAGAATGTAGAATTTGTATGTGGCAAATGTGCAGGAGCACTAAGCACTAAGAACACACAGCAAATAGACTTCCTCAAATCCCCGGGAATATCCTTACATGTAGGAGATAGCTTCTTTTACCTAGGTAACTTAAATTAATAGTGGAAGAGGATGTTCTGAAAGTGTAGTTGCTAGAAAAAGGATAACATGGAGAAAGTTCAGCAAGCTATTACTTAAACTGGTAATAAAAGATTTCTATCTCAGAGTGAAAGATAGATTGTGTGATGCTTATATAGAAATAGCAATGCTACATGATTGTGAGATATAGACCCTGAATGCAGAGGACTTGAGAAGACTAGAAAGGAATGAAGCTAGCATGCTCCATTGGATGTGCAATATCTGAGTGCATGAACAACAAAGAACAAATGAGTTGAGAGAGAAAATTGGGTATAAATGGAATCAAGTGTAATGTGCAAGGGATATATATGTGATGTGTATGGATAAGGACAGCTGTATATATATATATATATATATATATATATATATATATATATATATATGTGTATATATATACACGTGATGTGTATGGATAAGGGCAGCTGTATATAAAAGTGCTGACAGCTTAAAATGGGTAGAGTTTCTGGACGAGAGAGAACAAGAAAGACAGGGCAAAGTAGTGAAGTCTGATTTCAAAACTTTAAACCTCACAGA
Organism: Octopus bimaculoides; assembly: GCF_001194135.2. Lineage (NCBI taxonomy): Eukaryota > Metazoa > Mollusca > Cephalopoda > Octopoda > Octopodidae > Octopus > Octopus bimaculoides. The sequence goes on from NC_068982.1 coordinate 122,088,989, forward strand.
TGAGATAACAAAAAAACCCAGGGTGATTGGTGATATGTGATGCTCAAAATGAATCACACATCTTAGCAAAACTGAAGCATAATGTGTATATGCACAACTGGGTCCCTTGCCCAGTTTTCTCCTCAAGCCTTCTCCTCATCATCCCTTTATTATTGATCCTTTCATCATTTGCCTAACTGCTATATTCTGCTGTGCAGTTCAATAAGAGCAGAAATACATATTTCATCAACTTTTTCTGTGATATCAGTTATCTTTCTCACTACCAGGAACCACTTCATTCAACATCCGTTTTTTGTTATTATCATGGTCCCTCTCCACTCCCATTTTACACAGATCTTTTTGTGCTACCAAATTATCTCTTCTCTGAACCACTTTCTGTTGACTCACCCTATCACCATGCATCTCCCACTTTACCCACACACTACATTTGTCTCTCAAACTCTAAAACCTATCCCCCAACACATTATCTCTCTTTCCCTCATCCTTCCCCTGTCTACTGCATTATTACTATTCTGTTACTCTTCACCCCTTGCTGTCCTACCAGTCATCACCTGTTCTTCTCTACCTTCCTCTAACTCATATATATCATCAACTACCCTTCCACCTTTGTTCATCATTCATTATAATCACCACCTGCTTCTACCTCATCTCTAACCATCTTTCACCTCAAAGGTTCACCCCAACACCTTGTACACACCATCTTTATTTCTCTCTTTTGTTTCACCTTGATTACTCACACCCATTCTTGTATAATGAGAGTAGCCAAGAATTTCCTCTACAACAAAAAGTTTGCTCCAGTCCTTTCTTTCATACTTTAACATCACCTAGCATAAATCCACCTCCCTCTCTACCAAACCCCACTCAGTCGAAGGGGATGTTAGTCTTGTGAGCTATATAGTAGTACAGGTACCAGAAAAAAATGCTAAATACATTCTGTAAAGTTTTTGGCATTAAAAGGGCAATAGTCATAGAAACCATGTCAAAGCAGACATTGAAGCACAACATGTTCCTACATCGTAATGGATTCTATTGAACCAGCCAACCGATGCCAGCATGAAAGACAGATGGTAAAAGATGAGGATGATAATTTGAATGTATAAATTTGGTAAAGAAAAAATATTGTCAACTGATGATATAGTTGCAATGGTAACAATAACTCATAACATATATGTGCTTGTCCAAGAGAAATCTTATTAAGTGATCGTGAGAATTACAATACATGAAACTGAGAAGTGAGAAAATCATAATAAACAAATTCATATGTAATTTTCCTTGTACATTAACTGCCAACTATACATCATTGGTTGATTTATTCTGAATATTAACTGATATATTAACAAAGAAGACAGTAATATACAAATGTAATGTAAATATATATTAACAGTTTGACAGAGAACAGTTGTGGTTTTAACCACTCTGAAGCTGAGTGAAACTGAATTAGGTCAAAATTATAATCATTCATTTGTTAAATCCACATGTTCTTTACAGTAGTTTTAACTCCATAATTGTTGCAGAGCAAACCTTGAAAAATGTTCTTAGTTAAAAATGTTCTCTCATTGCTTTCAGTCATTGGGTTGTGGTCATGTTGGAGCCTAGCCTTCAAGAAGTTATTTGATCATACAGTTTGCTACTTATTTTAACTGTTGCATTAGGAGATATAAGAGGACATCATAGAAACAGTACTGGTTTGAGACCACTGTAAAGATAAACACACATATGTACATGCACACACACATGCATACACATTAGACATAGGTTAGACATGCACGCGAGCGCATGTGTGTGCAAAACCCATGCTAGAATGGATAAAATGGACATAAAAATTATGATAATCATCATCGTCAACATCATTTTACACCCACTTCACAATCTAATATTGGTTGGACAAGTTATCCCAGCCTGAGTTCTTATGCATTGTTACTGTCCATCTAGACAGGTCAAGAGACCACACCTTACACATACATTCTATTTTTGGCATAGCTTCTTGAACTGGCTACCCCTCCTAACATCAGTCACTATAGAGAGTGTACTATGTGAATATTATAATGGCACCAGCACTAGAGACGCTGCCATGTTCTCAAAAAGACAAGTCTCAATGGTCTGCTTGACCTTACATTGTTTCTACTCATTCACCAACTACTTAACACCAACCAGCACCTCCTTTCTACTCTACAAGATAAAAGAGTTCTTACTCCTTTATGTTGTCTCCATTTAACTAAGGAAATGTGACCAAGAGAGTGAATAGAAGAGAAGGTATTTGTGGGAAATGATCTGAAGAGACAGAGAGAAAGAAGTGAGAATATGGTGGGAGGAAACAAAGTGATTAGGATAACAGTGTGGTAGAGGAGGGAAATTTAGGAGAGACAGAGCCAGAAGGTAAAAAGAGAGTGCAAGAGAGAGAGAAATGGCAAAGTGTAATAAGAGAGAAACAGTAATTACAAAGAAACACTCTTACAGCTATACATTTGGTGTAAGAGAATGAAGGATGAACATCATCATCATCATCATTTAAAGTCTGTTTTCCATGCTGGCATGGGTTGGACGGTTTGACAGGAACTGACAAGGCCAGGAAGCGCACTAAATTCCATTGTCTGTCTTGGCAGTTTCTATAGCTGGATGCCCTTCCCAATGCCAACCACTATACAGATTGTACTGGGTGCTTTTTACATGGCACCAGCACCAGTGCTTTTTACTTGGCACCAGCACTAGTGCTTTTTATGTAGCACCATCACCAGTGCTTTTTACATGACATCATCACCAGTGTTTCGTTATGTGGTGCAGAAATATTTGGTGGCAACAGAGTGTGATTGATATTGATAACAATAACCTGCAGATGGTGAGCTAGTAAGAGAAAGAATGAGTAATAAATAGTCAAGACAATGATGGCAAGAAAATGATGAATGTCAATAAACAAAGCGAGATTAAGGAAAGGAATTGATTTGATGCAATCCTCCATTACTCAAGCATTGTGACAGAAAAGAGAGAGGGGAGAAGAAAGATATAAATAAGTGGTAGGTGAATATTGAGCATGAACAGATCTAAAATTTCCTCTCATTCTCTGAGTAAGTACAAACTAGAAGACAGCACAATAGACAGACAAGAAGATATTAAATAAACAAGAGTGGCATATGTATATATCATCATCATCATTGTTGTTCAATGTCTGCTTTCCATGCTGGCATGGGTTGAACGGTTTTACTGAGGGTTGGCAAGCCAGAAGGCTGCACCAGGCTCCAATCTGATCTGGCAAAGTTTCTACAGCTGGATGCCCTTCTTAACGCCAACCACTCCGAGAGTGTAGTGAGTGCTTTTTACGTGCCACCGGCACGAAGGCCAGTCAGGCAGTACTAGCATCGACCACGCTGGAATGGTGATTTTTACATGTCACTGGCACGAGAGCCAGTCAGGCGGCACTAGCAATGACCACACTTGAATGGTACTTTTTACGTACCACCAGCACAGATGCTAGTTAGGTAGTATATATATATATACACACACACACACACACACACACACATAGAGAAGTTTTTGTTCTGTGAGTTACTTGGTGCCTTCACTTGTGTCAATGCCATGGGAGAAGCACCCAGTATACACTGTAAAGTGGTTGGCATTTGGAAGGGCAACCAGCCATAAAAATCATACCAAACCAGACAGTGGAGCTTGGTGCAGTCCACTGGCTTACCTGTCAAACCAACTCTTCCATACCAGTATGGAGAGTAGATATTAAATAGTGATTATATATATATATATATATATATATATATATATATATA
>NC_068982.1:122092771-122097734 GCF_001194135.2 Octopus bimaculoides
TATATATATATATATATATATATATATATATATATATATATGTATATATATACACACACACACACATAACTAGTTCAAATATGTTTGAGAAATAAAGGCTTTTCACAGCAGTATGTCAAGTAAAAAGAATTCACACACATAAGCACAAATACACTCATGTATGTGTGTGTGTATATACGCATACATAAATATGTTAGTTATATAGTTAGTTAGGGTACATCCCAGCTGTTTCCTTTTGAAGCACATATGTTCATTCCTTTATTACAACCAATATGTATCTATGGTAACTGCTGTATGTTAGTCAAAATACATATTAAAATTGAAAATTATGGAAATACTATTTGCAGAGTTATTGCATAACAAAACAGGAAAGTGGAAATTTTTTGATATTATTTATTCTCCATTTGGATGTTTCTCTAAAGGATATTTTTTTCCAGCTAAAGATGATTATATAAAATTCTTCTGTCCAAAGATCTTCTAATAGGAAATTCCTTACATGTCTATCTAACATGTAAATCTTTGTAATTCCTATTAGAAAATGAATTATGTTAGATAGACATGTAAGGAATTTACTATAAGAACATCTTTGGACAGAATCGTTTTATATAATCTGGTGTGGCCTCCCAGCTTGCCAGTTCTCAGTCAAACCATCCAACTCATGCCAGCATGAAAATGGATGTTAAGCGATGGTGATGATCTTTAGACGGAAAAGAATTATCCTTTAGAGAAAAATCCAAATGTATTTTTTGAATTTTAGAGGTTAACAATTGTAAGCGGTAAAAAGTATAAATAGATATTCTTATTTCAACTAAAGAAGAATATATAAAATAAAATTATTCTGAAGATTTTCTAATAGGAAATTTTTTACATGTCTATCTAATATGTAAATCTTTGTAATTCTTATTTGCAAAAGAAACGTGTGTAATGGAGAATAAATTATGCTAAAAATTTCCTGTTTTATATATGTTAGTTATATTTTGTAACAATTTACTGAAGTTGAAAATGTTGATTACAATTTACTGAAGTTTCATCTTTTGAATCATCAGATTGAAATGAAGAAGTATTTGTAAAATAGTTAGCAGTTAAGGGAAAATGAAAGATAGAGGAACAATGAAAGTAGAGAGTGGAAGTATGAGAGAAATGAGCAAAGAGAACAGAGTAAAAAGCAGATTTAAACTCTTAAAAGAAAACTAGTGAATTGAAAGGAATCAGTGGGCTAGCATGTGGTCTTCCTGTTATTAAAACTGTCACATTGGTGAAACATTTGAGCAGAGATCAGTTGGAAGGGAAAATTCACTCATTGATTATTTTCTACTATTTGAGCATTTAAATTGTTTATGCATACAAGGCACCAACTCTGAATGGTGATTAAGAAAGGGGAAAAATATTTCATAGCATTCAAAAATACAAGGCATACATAACCTATTTGAAAGGTTATTCTCCTTTTGATGTCATAGTTTTACTTATTAGATTTCATATTCCAAATAAATACAAACAAATTCATTTGTTCTGCTAAATTGATTATGAAAAGAATAAAATTGTTGATTTTTTTTAAAGGTAGTAAGGGTTGATTTGGAGCAGATTTGGCTGCTATTTCTAGCATGTCATTGCTAACTGTCAAGAATAGGAGCCAGATCTTCTGTTAATGTCCCCTAGAATCCTATTAAGGATGTGATATATTCCCCTTTTAAGTAATGTCATGAAACCACGCCTAAACGAACATTAATCTCGAGGCAATAGCTGGATGTTCTTGGTAACAGCAAAGTCTGATAAAGGGCTGCACAAACTGGAGGAATGGCCTACAATCAAAATTACTTAAAAAGTTAACACGATAGCAATGTTAATGTTATCAAGTCAACAAGTTAGCAAAACGGATACCGCATTAGCTGAGTTCAAATTCTGCAAAGGTCAGCTTTTCCAATTATTCCTCTTATGTCAGTTCAATTGATTACATCCAAATGTCCCACACCCTTCCCCAAAAAAGCCTGCAATATTTTACCAAGGTAAGAAATCAATATTATTATTATTATTATCATTATTATTAAAGCAGTGAGTGGGCAGAATCATTAGCACAAGGACAAAATGTTTAGCAGTATTGCATTTATCTCTATGTTCTGGGTTCAAATTCCTCTGAGGTCAAAACTTTATCCTTCATCCTTTTCAGATCAATGAACTGAGTACCAGTTAAGTACTTGGGACAAAATGCAATTGATTAGCCCCCTTCCCCAAAATTTCAGGCCTTCTGCCTAGACAGGACGATTATTATTATTATTATTATTATTATTATCAAGGTGACATTCTTGCTGCAAAGGCAAAAACTTTAAGGTAATTAGCTTCATCCCTCCACAAACAGGACTACAGCCCTGTCAAAAACAATTTTACCTTTTATCTCTCTTGGGTCAATAAGGCAAGTACCTGAACTACACTGATTCAATTCAATTATGTAACCTTCTCTTACAAAACTTGGCTGTTTGCCTAACTAAGAAACCAATGATGCTATTATTACTAATAAATCTGAAACTTAAAGCCTCTTGACGTTTCCACAGCTAGTTATATATCAAGTTGTTAAACATAAAGATTGAGTAAACTAGAAAGTATATCTAAAACCATAGTATATTTTCTCCCAAAATTATGAATTCTTTGTTCCAACAATCACATTCTAAAATATTCATTTATTTTTCATGTGTGTTAGTTCAAACAAGATACTGTAGAGAGCCAATTAGGGAGATGATTGAGGAATTTGTTTTTATTTCAAATGTGTAACAAGAGATTAAGCTAACATTTACAACTCATTCATGATGATCTAAAAGATTTTATAGAATATTTTTCTGAAAATGAATCCCAAATGATATATATATATATATATATATATAAAATATAGTTGTTTCTTTAATAAGTATTCTTTAAAAATGTTAGATTACATGAATATTCTAACTGATTCAATATCAATTTATTATCTGTGAAACTTAGTGCATATATATATATTGAGTAAAGCTAAGAGCTTGCTAATGAAAAGTCATGCTTCTAAAGGTGCATATATTTTCTCATGTACCATACTATTTAGGATAAACTACAATATTAATTTATATATTTCAAATGTTTAGAAATTTTATATAATTGATAAAACAGAATAAAGCAATCAGTATACTGGACATGTAGAGACAAGGAAAACACAAATTATATATATATATATATATATATATATATATATATATATATACACACAGAGAGAGGGAGAGAGAGAACATGAGACAGAGAAAAATTGTCTTCAAGGTCGGGTAGATTGTAGTATTCCAAATTAATATGGACTTGTTCTGACAAGTAGATGCCAGCTAAGAAATCCAAATTTAAATTGATGATGTTATATGAGAATGAAAAGCTGTAAGTATTGCACTTTACTTTTAAGGTTGAAAGAAATAGAGAATAATCAATAAATCTGTAGGGAGGAGGATGGCTGAGTATTGATATAAGACGAATTTGACACAATGTCTCAGGAACAAATGTTTTGGAGTGACTACATTATAATGAGGAACATGGTAGTTAGGCAGCTGTAGACGAATTTCGTTTTGAAGGAGACAGATTAAAGTTTATATCATTAGCAACACGTTGAAACTGTTTGACAGTTGTAACAAGACAAAAGATAAGAAGTAAAAAAAGGTAATTTGGCCATGAGAAAGAACGGTGTACTTCAGATTTGATGTTTGATTTCATTTCTGTGCCAGAAAACCCACACAAACTCCTCTCTCTCTCTTTCTCTCTCATCGTGTGTTTGTGAGAGAGAGAGAAGGAGAAAAAGAGAGGAGTATGTTTGGAGGAGTGTAACATATTTTTTCAAAAATTGACATTCTTGACTAAGTTTGATATTTGACTGATATTTTCCTTGATTTTTTGTTTTGTTTGTTTTTAGTCGTCATTGAAAATGATAAAATCAAGATAAAAGAGGACATCAGTTCGATATTTCGGAATAATAGAGTTAAATACAATGAAACTGAAACAATGGCCATTAGTATAATGGATAGCATTGATAATTCATATGCCAAAATGGTCTATTCATTAACTTTTAAATCTACACAAATTGGTGAGAGAAAAACAAGCAAAAAACAAAACTATTTTTGGATCCTTAAAGATGAGTGATCCAAGATGAAAAAGAATGTCAGAAATTGTTAGCTGGTCTATAAATGGCTTTTGTGCCTTCTACAGCAATGCAAGAGAAGTTTGATTCAACAAGCACTAAACCCCATTGAGGCTCAGGGAGAAGTGGACAAGCATAAGTCTGTTGTTTGTTTATGGAGGATAATATACGGGTTCTTCCTTAATTAGCTCTGCTGATGTGTAAGGATGTCGCGTAACATGAAAATTGTCAGTAGTTAATTAAAGAAATGAAAAATTGAAATAAGGCACGCAAGCTGACAATGCTAATCTTCGAAGAATGAATGACCCCAGTGGAAAACAATCTTTAATAAAAGTGTGTGTGCGTGTGTGTTTTCAAAATATCAGATGACATTAGAATAATTTTTTTCCCCAAATGTATCAACATTCTGTTTGAAATTGGACTATGCGAAAATGAGATATGACACTGTTCAGATAAACTTATATTAAATTACGACAAATTGTTTTTTTATAAAATATCAAAAACAATATTTAAAAAAAAGAAGAGAATAATATCAAGAGTGAAATCAAACGAAATACAGAAAATATTGAATGAATTCGAACAAATATTCAATTACACAGGAAAAAACAAATTTAAAGATATTGTCTATAAAGCAATTCTTGTGTAACAAGTTGGATCGTCAACATACGATAAGATAACATGTAAAAGCTACATTTGAATATCAGAGAAATATCAATTACAACAAATCTTAACTCGTTTCTATTTACTGTGCACTGATAAGTTAGACTAAAGGCCTTTTGTCAAACTAACCCACGTACACTACGAATAGCTTATGTACACACCCATATATAT
>NC_068982.1:122097886-122106006 GCF_001194135.2 Octopus bimaculoides
ATATATATGTGTGTGTGTGTGTGTGTGTGTGTGTAAACACACACACATATGCATACGGGCACGCGAGTGTGTATATGTACGTGTGTTTGTGTTATACATAGATACATTATTGCAGTTTCAAAGAATTATCGCTCCTATCAATGTAATGATGTCTCCTGCATCTATGCATGTAATATATAAATATAAATATACAAAGACCTACATGAATGCATTCATATCTATGTACAAAGTTCGATGCAAAAATTAAATATACTGTTCTTTCCTCACATCGCTCCTCTCCCCGAAAATCTATATATATGATTAAATAACAACAACTGTTGGCAATCTCTTCTCCTCGAGGGAATCAATAACAAAACTACAACGTTGTGTCAACCACTGCATTTGTTGGCAGAACGAAGCCAACGTATAAAAAGTTTTGTAAATGTTGTCATTTCGGGTATTCGAGCACCATGGCCAAACAGCAGCCATTTCTACCCCTGTCTCGCCAGTTGAACTTAATACACTATCTCCCTCTCTCTCTCCTTCAGTGTCCCAGACTAAATTAGGCAAATGCTGCCTGTCGATCAACTTGTGTAAGAGGAGGACAAATTAGATCAATATATGAAACAGACGTGACACTAACTAGTTCTTCAGTTTAGCGAACTACCACATATTTTTTCAGAACATTAAGTTGCTGTTATCAGAAACAAAATTCGACAAATATATTGTTGTTGTTATCGTTATTATTATTTATTATTATTACTCCAAGAGGCCATATTTTCCTTCGTTCCAAACCGAATTAAATAAACAAACAAATTTGAAAAAGCTAAAAGCAAGCAACTAACCGAACAAACAAAACAAAAGTATTTACAAAATGCACCACCAAACTGACATACTGAACGAATAAGGTTACGAAGGAGAAATGATAATTACAAAAAAATGTTAAGAAACATTTTTCGTTCCTACCTGTGGACCGCCCTCTAATGAGTCCTCCAAGTGTAATTTTGCAATTCCAGGCATTTTAACAAATTGTCAACTCTTTTGATTAAAATTGTAATAGTCCGGTGTGAGAAACTGGTGTTGATAGACGACTCTTCTCTCGCTCTCGCGCTCACTCTCTCTGTTTCTCTCTCTATCGAGCATTCGCTTTCTTGCTATATCTCTTTCTCTTTCTGTCTCTCTCTCTATCGAGCATTCGCTTTCTTGCTATATCTCTTTCTCTTTCTCTCTCTCTCTCTCTCACTCACTAACAGGTACGCGTAGTACACATTCGCAGTATCACAGTATCGCAGAACGATAAACAAATGGCATATTCAAAATTACTATGGAACCACGAAAGTACTAACATCCGTTAGAATTAGAATTTTATTGCATTTTATTTCACAGAAATAATTTGAAGATAAATTGGAGTTGTTTTAAAATCCATGAGTCAGAAAATACAGGCACTCATGCATAGGTTAATAGAGTGGATATATCATTATTAATAAATACAATATTATATTCTCATAACAACCAATTTACCAACTGGTTTCATACTAGGAACTGAGAAAAACCCTGGCAATCATCAGAAAAGGCCAAAAGGAATAGTATGGTATGGGCTCCAGATGTGATACTTTAATACCTCTAGTAGCAAAGAGGTCATGCCATTCTATTCTTTTTGGCTTTTCTGTTGCTTACTGGGGGTTTTCTTGACTTCTGGTATGAAACCAATCAGTAAATTGGTTATTATGGGAATATAAAATGGTTATTAAAATACTATATCATACTCTCATAATTCAATTAAAATAATGATAATAATAATAATAATAATAATAATAATAATAATAATAATAATAATAATAATAGTAATAATAATAATATGAAAAGAGGGAAGAAAGCAGCCTGCAGAGGATTGCGGTTATCATCAGGAGAGACCATGGGTGAACCCGACAGTAGTGGGTATAGGTATTTAGGGATTTTGGAGTTGGATGACATTCTACACAGAGAAATGATAGTCAAGGTCAGCAAGGCGTACCAAAAAAGGGTAAAGATGGTGTTGAAATCCAACCTGAATGCCAAAAATTTGATTATCGCTATGAATATCTGGGCAGTTGTGGTGGTCAGATATAGTGTGTCCATCCTCAAATGGACTAAGGAGGAATATCAACACTGGATAGAAGGACAAGAAAGTTGATGACGCTGCATGGGGCACTACACCCTAAGGCAAATGTAAACAAACTGTATATGAAAAGAAAGAATGGTGGCAAAGGACTAATTAATATAGACCATTGTATAAGGAGTGAAAGGAGAACGCTTGTAGAGTATTTGATAAATAGTGATGAAGACCTGCTGCAATATGCCCTGAAAGATATGGGTGTAAATGCAGATGAAATGGTGGGCAAGGAAGAGTTTAACCAAAGAGCTGAGGAGAAGAGAAAAGAAGTCCTTCTTGAAATGAGAATGCATTACAATTTGAAAGGAATGCAAAAGACGTTAAGGATAATACAGCATCGTGGACATGGCTTGAGCGAGGTGATTTGAAGCGTACCACTGAAAGTCTGTTCATTGTTGTACAAGACCTGGCTCTTGTTACCAATTCAGTGAAGTATAACATCTATAAATCATCTGACACCCAGAAATGCAGACTCTGTGGAAAGCGTGTGGAAAGTGTGACCCACTTGGTAAGTGGATGTGAGAGCCTTGCACAAAAAGAATACAAGCACCGCCACAATAAAGTGTGTGTGTATCTTCATTGACACTAATGGCGTAAATACCAATATGAAGTAACAGAGAACTGGTATGAGCATGTACCAAGTAAAGTTATACAGGAGGATGATAATATGGGACTATGATTTTCAGATGGATCATGTACTTGAACACCGTCAGCCAGATATTGTCATATTGAATAAGAAAGACAAAAACTGTCAGATCATTGTTGTAGCCATACCAAATGACATGAATGTTGTGAGTAAAGAGGTTGAAAAAATTACCACGTACTCCGAAATGAAAGTGGAAATGGCAAGACTGTATGGAATTCAAGAGAGTAATGTGAAAGTGATACCAGTGGTGATTGGAGCGTTGGGCTCAATCCCATTGAAACTCCAAAACTTCCTAAGGCAACTGAAAATCCCATGCAAGATTGATGTCTTGCAAAAAGCAGCCTTATTGGGCACAGTGTACATCTTAAGGAAAGTATTATCTGTCTGAGGTCCTTGTTGTGACTTGACACACGACTAAAGACTCTGATGCATTTTTACCTACACTGTGTTACGAAGGAATAATAATAATAATAATAATAATAATAATAATAATAATAATAATAATAATAATAATAATAAATAAATAATCACTTGAACAAAACTGTACAAATCCAAATATATGGTACCCTAGGCATAACACCTACATGAACTTCTAACTTGTCTCTTGAGGTCTCTGGGTGAGACTTGGATCCAACTTGTACAAATGCAAAACAAAAGTCAAACATAAAATAATAATAATAATAATAATAATACTTGCTACTATAGGCACAAGGCCTGGATTTTTGTGGGGAGGGGGACAATCGATCACATCAACCTCAGCACTTGACTGGTACTTAATTTATCGACCTCAGTGGAATTTGAACTCAGAATGTGGCAACAGATGAAATACTGCTAAGCATTTCACTTGGCATGCTAACAATTCTGTCAGCTCACTGTCTTAGTAATAATAATAATAATAATAATAATAATAATAATAATAATAATAATAATAAATCCTTTCTACTAAAAGCACAAGGCCTGAAATTTTGGGGTAAAGGACTAGTAAATTACATCAACTCCAGTGATCAACTTGTACTTAATTTATCGACCCTAAAAGGATGAAAGGCAAAGTCAACCTCAGTGGAATTTGAGCTCAGACAATAACGACAGACAAAATTCTGCTAAGCATTTTGCCCAGCATGCTAACAATTCTGCCAGCTTGCAGCCTGAATAATAATAATAATAATGATAATAATAATAATAATAACACTTGACAGAGCAAAAAATTGGTATGACCATAAACCCAAAGGCATCATCGAAAATGATAATGCAAAGATCCTGTGGGATTTTATGATTCAGTGCGACCATGAGATAGAGAATAGGAAGCCAGATATAGTCTTAATTGAGAAAGAAAGCAAACTATGCTGGATCATAGATATAGCATGCCCTGCTGACAACAAGGTATGTGATAAGGAAGAAAGAAAAGTCAATAGATATGACAGGTTAGCTTGGGAGGTTAAGCAGTTGTGGTCAATGAAAATGGTCAGAGCCCTGGGAACAGTGAGTAAAAATCTTGAGAAGTACATGGAATAAATAGGAGCTGCCATAAGGGTGGAGCACTTGCAGAAAACAGCACTGCTTGGAACTGTTTAAATACTCCGGAAGGTGCTTGAAAAATAAGGTGGGGGGTTACCTTAGTTCACTAGTAGTGAACAGCTGATACCATATTACATCTCCAGTGTTAGAAGCTGTGCAAAGACAATAATAATAATAATAATCCTTTTTACTATAGGCACAAGGCCTGAAATTTTTGGGGAAGAGGATAGTCAATTACATCAATCTCCAGTGTTTCACTAGTACTTAATTTATCAACCCCAAAAGGATGAAAAGCAAAGTCGACCTCAGTGGAATTTGAACTCAGAATGTAGCAGTAGACGAAATACCACTACACATTTTTTTCAGCATGCTAACGATTCTGCTAGACAGGAAAAATGGTACAAACATCACCAAGATGCAGCAACAAAAGAAGAGAATGTGACAGTCCTTTGGGATTTTCATATGGACATCAATAGAAAGATCAAGGCTAATAGGCCTGATATAATTATTAAGGATTGTAAAAAGGAAACATGCATGAGCATACCATCTGATCATGACATCTGAAAAGAGTTCCAAAAGATCAGAGAGTATAAAGACCTAATAATTGAAACTAAGAAAAAATGTGGCATTTTAAGGTCTACAATACTAGTGATAGTTGGTACCCTTGCAATAATTGAACAGGAATGTATTCAGACCAAATACCTGAAAGGCCATACCAGCAAGAGATTTGCTTGTCAGTTACTTGACCTTTACCAGCTGAGCAATGTTCCTTAGTGGCTGATAATATGTGCATTTCTGATCATGAGCAGGAGTAGTGGGGAAACATCATAGTTATGTGTTGAGAGGAATTCTTCGAAGTTTGAATAATTCCTTCCTGGAAACATGGGTGTGTGTGTGTGTGTGTAAGAGGGCCCTTGGCCTAGTGGTTAGGGCGTTGCACTCAAGATGTCTGTGAGTATATATTGTGAGATGTCTGTGAGTATATACAAGTGCTCTGCAACCGTTTTTCACTTGTGGTTCACTTGTATTCTTTTCAAAAGTTTGATGGCACATCTGATCTCAAAATGTAACTAAAAGTATAAGGAAAAAATTATAATCAGGTTACACAGTGGTACACTTAGCATCATCTCATGGCACACCAGTGTGTCACAACATACCAGCTGTGGAGCACTGGTATATACACAAATATATGCATACTTACACACACACATGTTAACCATTTATATCTTTGGCCCCACCTGGGACATGGGCCATTGGCAATGTTTTACCACTCATCTCTTTTCCAAATCTTTTATCTCCAGTTGCCTCTAACTCTAGCTAGATTATCTCACATTATTCTCCGGGTCACATTACTTGAAATTACTCTTTACTCTTTTACTTGTTTCAGTCATTTGACTGTGGCCATGCTGGAGCACCACCTTTAGTCAAGCAAATCGACCCCAGGACTTATTCTTTGTAAGCCTAGTACTTATTCTATCGGTGTCTTTTGCTGAACCGCTAAGTTACGGAGACGTAAACACACCAGCATAGGTTATCAAACGATGTTGGGGGGACAAACACAGACACAAACATATACATATATACGATGGGCTTCTTTCAGTTTCCGTCTACCAAATCCACTCACAAGGCTTTGGTCGGCCCGAGGCTATAGTAGAAGACACTCGCCCAAGGTGCCACACAGTGGGACTGAACCCGGAACCATGTGGTTGGTAAGCAAGCTACTTACCACACAGCCACTCCTACGCCTAGTTTTCTTTAGTTTTCCTTGATTACTTTTGCCCTGGAAGTTCTCTTTGATGAATCACTTTGCAATGTCGTGATGTCTCCTGAGGTCATGTATAATCTAGTGCCCCTCTTTTCGTTTGATCTCTAAACTGTTGGGGATTTGCTCCTGCAAGTCTATATTACCCAATGTATTCTAAGTATCTTATTGAAGAAATGATTCAAGGTCTAGATCTTCTTCAGAGAGGTGTTCAACTATCTACCTTGGCTCTATACAATATGATTGATGACTTCATTCATAAATTGAAGATGCATGTCTTAGTGTTCCTGGAGGTGAGTCTTGGCTTTCAGATGTCATTCAGCAGGGGAATACAACTAACACTTTGCCAATCTTAGCTGTCATGTCAACATCAATGTCACCTGTCTGGTTGATACTGCATGTACATGAAGCTTGGCATTTCTTCAACTGAATATGGTTCAACTGAAGTGGGCTACTTTCAAATTTAATACTCAATACATGATACAAGTGTAGAATTTTATATTCTTTCATTTAAAACAGGGCATAATGATTATTTCAACCGACACAGTTAAGACCCTGTTGGTTAAAAGGACTGGTGTGCCAAGTTTTGAATAATAGTGAGTGACATGTGTGTATGTGTGTGTGTGTGTGTGTGTGTGTGTGTGTGTGTGTGTGTGTGTGAGTGTGTTGTGGTTAAGTGCATACATGGTTGGGTAGTTGAGAAGTTTGCTTCTCAGTCACATGTTTCAGGCTCACATCTACTGCATGACACTTGAGTAAGTGTTGTAACAAGGAAGGCTTCTATATGTATTGGAGAATAATTTATGTTACATTAATAGAAAAGGTGAAGGCACATAGCTCAGTGGTTAGAATATTGGGCGCACAATCATGAGATAGTAAGTTCAATTCCAGACTGGGCTGTGTGTTGAGTTCTTGAGCAAGACACTTTATTTCATGTTACTCCAGTTCACTCAGCTGTAGAAATGAGTTGCAATGTCACTGGTGCCAAGCTGTTTCGGCCTTTGTCTTTCCCTTGGATAACGTCGGTGGTATGGAGAAGGGAGGCTGGTATGCATGGGCAATTGTTGACCTTCCACAAAAAACAACCTTGCCTGGACCTGTGCCTCGGAGGGGAACTTTGTAGGTACAATCCAATGGTCATTCATGACCGAAGGGGATTTTAACTTTTTAATAGGAAAGGTGTTCATGCAATACAATTAATGGAAACATTCAGATGAAACAGTGAAGTATGACATGTACAGAATGTTTTTGTTAGAAACTCAACGTTTGGGATAATTTTTACATAGCAAATTCAGGTGCTGTGGTGTGTCTTCTTTGATTATTCCAGGTTAAATATTCAGCTATGAAAACAGCTATTAGGAGAGCGTACACCAACTTGATATGAGACACTGAATTTTTGGCGCTTAGTTTGACTGTATTTGTAGGTCTCACTCATGGAAAGTTCTAGTCAGACCATTGAACTATGAGCAGTTCATTGGATAAAATCTCAGGTGTCCACATGAATGAATTGCAGTTTCTGTGGGGCAAAACACAAGCCTGAATCTAATGCTATAGTGTCTTCAACTGTAACTCTGTAGCAACCAAAGCTTTGTGAGCAGATTCAGTAGATAGAAACTGAAGAATCATTTAAGAGGTATAGTTATGCATGAGTGTTAGTGTCTTGAGGTCTTGACACCACATGAGAGTTGTAAACAAGCGTCATTCTCAAACAAGCATTGCTCTTCATTTCCAATCATCATCATCATCATCATCATCATTTAACGTCCGCTTTCCATGCTAGCATGGGTTGGACGATTTGACTGAGGACTGGTGCAACCGGATGGCTACACCAGGCTCCAATCTAATTTGGCAGAGTTTCTACAGCTGGATGCCCTTCCTAACGCCAACCACTCAGAGAGTGTAGTGGGTGCTTTTACGTGTCACCCGCACGAAAACGGCCACGCTCAAAATGGTGTCTTTTATGTGCCACCCGCACAAGAGCCAGTCCAGGGGCACTGGCAACGATCTCTCTCGAAAACCCTACAAGGCCAGTCAGGCGGTACTGGCAACGGTCATGCTCAGGATGG
>NC_068982.1:122108264-122108746 GCF_001194135.2 Octopus bimaculoides
CAATTGTCTTCCACGTTGTATGATGCTATATCCCCTTCTATTTCATCAAATGCTTCAAGTAACTTGTCTCTAAGTCTCTGTCCATTTGCAGGGTCTTTAAGTTTCCATACCCTTCTCCTCCAGGCCGGTCTACTTCTGGGTATCCATATTGCCTTGATCTCGAAGTCGCTAACTACTAATCTGTGTTGGGGTGTACATTCTTCGCTAGGGAGGGTTTTGGCATTTATAAGCCGCCCTCTTTCTCTAGTTCTGGCGAGGATGTAGTCGATTTGGCTAGAGTGTCTGCCGGATTGGTAGGTGACTAGGTGACAGGCAGGTTTCCTGAAGTTGGTATTGCAAACCATAAGATCGGTTGCATCACAGAACTCCAGCAGTTTGGTTCCCTCCTTGTTGCGGGAACCGAAGCCATAGCCTCCATGTATGCCATGGAAGCCTCCAGCACGACGTCCGACATGACCATTGAAGTCACCAGCCACAAAGAG
>NC_068982.1:122109168-122127649 GCF_001194135.2 Octopus bimaculoides
ACGCCCCCGATTCCCTCAGTGTTCCCTGCCCGTTTCATGAAAACATATCTGGGCATAAGGAAATATTGTCTTGCTTGGAAATAGGTGAGACTTAAGTGACAAGAAGGGCATCCAGCTGTAAAACATCTACTTCAATGAATTCCATCCAGCATACGTGAGCATGGAAAATGTTTATTACTCTCTATGTATGTATATTTACACACACACACACACACACAAGATAAAGTAATTAAGGGTATGAAGACAGGGAAAGCCCCTGGCCCATCAGGAATCACCACAGAGATGCTTAAAATATCGGGCGGTGTCAGCTATAGTCTAGTCTCCCATATAGTCAATCAAGTGATACATGAAGGAGTCATACCCAATGACTAGTGTAGCAACACTGTAATCAACTGTTACAAAGGTAAAGGTGATGCATTAGATACAAATAATTACAGAGGTATCAAGTTGTTGGATCAGGTAATGAAAGTCACAGAGAGGGTCATAGCCCTACTAATTAGGGAGAGAGTTAGTTTAGATGAGATGCAGTTTGTAGCTTCTATGCTGGAGTGAAGGCAGTATGTTCTTTGTCTATCTCCTTAACTTCTTGGAGATTTTAGGCATAATTATACTAATGCGTCCATCTGTTTTAATTTAATTAAATTCTATGTCTTTGTGCAGCTGAGGATTGCTCTGCATTTAAACTGATGTAATGATTGCATTGTTCAATTAAATGGAGTTGCATGAAATGATCGTACTGCATTACCTCTGTAAAAAACATCATTTGAGCATGGCCGTTGCCAGTACCACAGGACTGGCCCTTGTGCCGGTGGTATGTAAAAAGCACCCACTACACTCTCGGAGTGGTTGGCATTAGGAAGGGCATCCAGTTGCAGAAACTCTGCCAGATCAGATTGGAGTCTGGTGTAGCCATCTGATTCGCCAATCCCCAGTCAAATCGTCCAACCCATGCTAACATGGAAAGCAGATGTTAAATGATGATGATGATGATATATATATATATATATGTATGTGTGTGTCTATGTTTGTGTTTGTCCCCCCACCATCGCTTGACAACCGATGTTGGTGTGTTTACGTCCCCGTGACTTAACGGTTCGGCAAAAAAGTCCGATAGAATAAGCTTACAAAGAATAAGTCCTGGGGTTGATTTTGCTCGACTAAAGGCGGTGCACCAGCATGGCCACAGTCACATGACTGAAACAAATAAATGAATATATAACACATTCTTTCTCTCTCACACCTTTTATTTGTTTCAGTCATTGGACGGCGTCCATGCTGGAGTACCGCCTCGAAAAATTTACTCGAACAAATCGATCCCAGTAATTTTGTTTTTTTAGATTTGGTACTTATTTTGTCGGTCTCTCTTCCAAAACTGTTAAGTTACCAGGACATAAACAAACCAACACTGGTTGTTAAGCAGAGAGTGGAACATAGACGAACAAAATAGATAAGTAGATAGATAGATAGAGAGAGAGAGAGAGAGAGAAAGAAAGAGTGTGTGTGTGTGTGTGTGTCAGGGGATATTTTGGCTTGCAATTAGGCATTTCTTGCGTTTGGGAGAGTGTAATTAGTTGGAATTTTTTGTTCTCCCAGTACTGTTGATTAAAACAAGACGGTGAGAGACTACATTTTGAAGTAAAATAATGTAAGTTATTCAATTCAAGAATGAATGGTAGCAATAACAATAATATTAAAGAAATTTAGACAGTATTGTTATAGCTATAACAATCTTGATTCTTGTATTTTGGAAGTGATTTCTGTAATAGAACAAAAATCCTAGCCGGCTATCAAATAAAACAATACTAGCTGCTGATTGACTGAAGTGAAAGTAACATTTTAAACTTAAAAGATCGCCGCTAGAAAATCGAATCTATATGGTATTCATTAGTCAACAGCGAAATATCTTAAAAGTCTCTTCTTTACCTATAGCTATCCACTAAAAAAAAAAACCAAAAAAAAAAAACCGAATAAGTAAAAGAAAACTAATAGTCAAGAAATAAGTAAAATGTAAAAATGTATAATGAAAATAAAAACAACTCTAATATAAGCCTCGTATTCTTGAAGCAATATTTTAAAACCGATAGCCATCCATACATTTACTTTCATACGCAACAGCAGTATTGATATTATTTTGGGTTGATTAATAAAATCATTCAAAATTTATCTATAATTTATATTTAAAATTAATATGAAATTTCACTGAAATGATTTTGAAATCTTAAAAAAATAAGCGAAGTTGAATTTTATCAGAGAAAAGTTGATTCATTCTTGCATTTTCTGCTGTATTGTAGTTTCCGGTGAATCTACTTTTCATTTAGAAAAACGCCAACATGCCGCAAGAAAATTTAGAAGAAGAAGGATTACCTAAAAATCCAGACCTTCAACTTGCTCAATCAATATTTCTATTGAGTACCAAAAAATATAAAAATGACGCGTCAATCGCCAAAAAAATTATGGATAAAGTTATAGAAGACAGTAAGTGTTTTGAGATGAATGATTCGGCCTTGTACGTTGACTAAGCTCACATGCATGTACCACTAAAATCTTTGTTTTAATATTGTGTAAATATGCGTACACATATATATTTTATACGTGTATATATATATATGCATATGTGTGTATATAATGGCACTTTAATTCAAAATATTGAAAGTATTGAGGCACCAACAGCACGAGTTCTAAGTTTACACGGGTTGTTTGAAAACTGCTTCATCATTCTTATACGTTTTTACCGGATAATTTCTGCTTTATGATTTTACGATTTTTGTTTTCATCTTATTTTGTTATGATTGTTTTTTTTTTCAAATTTTACGTTTGATTTCTATTTTCACTTCTACAAGGCAAAATTATTTCTTTGTCAGTGGTAATAAGCCATTCTTCAATAGTGTTCAGTACAAAAGTGCCGAAGATCGCCACTCTTCTGTGTATCCTTAACAAGCTTGAAGCACCTTTCTGAAAATAGTTGTTTTCATTCCCAAGGCAACTCTGAACTAGTAGTCATTTTATGAAATGTACTCCAGTTATGAACATCCAGTTTTTTCCCTCCATAGTATATTATCTAACGTATATATATTTTAAAGACAACAATGTATGATTTAAGGGAAATATGGCTGCTATTTCTACTAGATCGAGCGACCAATTAGAGCTCCTTCATTGGCTTGTTGAAAATGGTTTTCATAATGGCTGTAAATCTAATAGTTCTTTATCATTAATTTCGTTCCAAAAGCATATTTTTTTTATAATTTAGGTATATCCCAAGTTTCTTGGACTAATTTATAGGAAATAGTTGCTAAATCTTCCTAAAACTACACACCCTGTTTCAAGAACAGAAAGGACACATCGGATAACGTGGTCTTTGATACCTCTACAATTACAAAAATAAACACTATAATTATTCCTCGACAGAGGCACAATATTCAAGTGGAAATGCTGGACAAAATGCCTTAGTTTTAGTAGGGATATTTGTATTTCGGATATTTCCTTTTAATAGACTGGCTTTATCCATTGGTGGTGTTAGTGCGAAACTGCATTAGCCCCCATTTAATATTACAAAGTCCAGAATTAATGTTTTCACTCACTCAAATATATTGTGCTTTTTCATTTGAAAGGCATAACTTATCAGTAAGACTATTTTCTAATAAAAGACTTCTTGAGCATGTGAGCCTAACCAATGGCTTGAACTTATTTTCAAGAACCCTGCCTTGTTATTTTGTATATGGATAGATCATTACCATCATCGTTTAATCGCCCATCCTGTGGCCAACCCTCACTTGTTTCCAAACAATGTAATATTTCTTCATGGCCAGACATGTTTTCACGGAAGATTGAAAATGATTGACACTACTTGTATGAGAGTGACACTCATTTACAACATTCACACGATGTCAAGACAATTGTCATAGAAATGTCTTTGACCATAAGTCTACTTGATCAAGAGAGGTAGGCCCCGAAACGGTACGCACTCTCTCCTGATGACCCTATACACTTGCTGGGTTCCGGTATGCGGAGTTCCCGACTGGTAGCACTTGCATGTGCAAGTTGTTTGCAAAACATCTTGATCAAGGTTCACCTGGGTATAAACAACAACCTCCCGTCCGCTCATCATTTGTATTGTATTCACTCACACACGTCTTTGATATAACCAAAACTGCATCTAAAAGTTTAGGCGTTTTGTTCCTGGTTAGAAAATAACTTTAGTCCTGGTTGGTGATGTACCCAAGCTTTGGAAATATGATTAATACTTCTCCTTCAAAAATACCGATATTCCTTACTCACCACTCTATTGCTCACTCTTATAACATTTCTGACAGCTGTAAGCAGCCAACTCCTTCCTGTTTAGCACCTTCAGTTTCTTTCCCTTTTCTTATACCATCAATATAGTCTCCATAGAACCAGTTCTGCTAGAAATCAGCATTCCTGCATCATACACTCAGACATCAGTGATCTTTCCGTCTGTCAACTTCTATGAAAGCCAAGCTATTGCCCCTGAAGTTAACACAAGAACCTTCTAATTGTATATGTGCTCTGTCTGTCTCATATCCCTTTGTATCAAAAGTTTCCTGTTTGACTACTCTTATGGCCAATGCAATGATGAGGCTCTTTCTTTCACATTCTGTTAACTTGGTATGCTTTAGTTCAGTTATGTCTACCACACTTGTTTTTCATATTTCTAACAACAATTACTCTTATTGCATATAACACAAATTTTCACCCCTGCTAAACTTTTTGAACACGTGTTTTGTACATGTAACAGAGACCTTTCCAAAACTTGTTACTGCTTCCATGAATCTCAAATTCATCATCAAATAAGGATATAACCAAGTCTCTTTCAGTATTACCAAACACTGCATGTATCAATGAGACAATCCCTATGTATATATATAATACAACTGAAACCCTTGAAATTTCCAGTGAGCTCTCAAAGCAAACATACAACTTTGATATAACCAAAATTGTATACAAAAGGATAGGCATTTTCTTCAGAGATAGAAAATATCTTATGTTTTGGTCAGTTGCTGACTGATTACAAAGTTAAGTTCAGTCCATATTACAATACTGTTCATTCATATTTTAGGTATGATATGACTTTTAATCCTAGATCACATATATTAAAAAAAAAAAAAAAGAAGCTTCTCTGACTGATCAGAAAAGATAAATTTGTCAACTTCCTCCAACTATTTGCTCACATAACACTCTTTTCTCTGATTCTATCTACAAGGGAATTTATACATGGTTGCTCAGCCTGCTAGAATAGCAGCTAAATCTAACTTAAATCACACCTTTTTTTTTAAGAATATAAGACAGATAATGCATTTCTGGATTTATTATATCTAAAAATAACATTGAATGGTCATGGTTTGAAATCCCTTTGACCATAGGTCTCCTTCGTCTGCACTTACTACTCATCATCTCTATTGTTTTCACTCACACCTCTACCCAATTGTGCACTAAATATTTGGTACTGCTTTTCATTCAAAAACTGCAGTCCATTGTAATTCTTTTCCTTCAAGAGTCATCTTAGAGAAGTTCAAATTGAATATCATTTATATCAGTGGGTCCAATGATTTTTTTTATCTGTGAACCCTCATAGATATTTGATGTTTAAAAAACCCTATTGTATTTTTAGAATTAAATATTATCAGGAATTGTATAAAAAATAGTTAAAATATTTTGTGCATTGTAGAAGTATAACCAGTTTATTGCACATAAATTTTGACAACAAACTCTAATATGGGCCTCAGTTGAGAACCACTGATCTATATCAACTTAACCAGTCTAAGAGGGCCTTCGAAAATTATGATTACTGTTTCTTTACCCAACCCCACCAAAACAAATTATTCTTTTTAACTCTCACTCAGACCTGATTGTGCAACCCTATGATCAAAGATGTTCTAATCATGAATAATATCACCTATTTTCAGATATAGTATCCATTGTCTTTTTTTTTAAGGTAGGTGTGATTTGAGGAAGGTTTGGCTTCTATTTCTAACAAATCAAGTGGCAATGTAGAGACTCCCTCAGTGATCTATTCAAAATAAAGTGTTCTCACGGTATCAGCATGAAGAACAGATTTTCTTTGAAGATTTTAGCTTTGCTATTTTTATTAGAAATGTGGTTAGTGATAGATGACTAACAATATTTTCTTTTGTTGTATTTTACCTTGGATTAGTTTAACTATTTATTTTTTCTATATCAAATCTGTCTAACCTATTTGATACCAGTCTCTCTGAGACAGTCTTGGTTTTATTATATAAACTAATCATGCTTTAGAGTAATCTAGATTAAAACTTTCTATCAAAATTGTGTTAATTTAGTCAAAGACTGTATTTCAACTAAGATCTGGTAACACTCCATGTCTAACCCTCAAACGTTTTCATATTTGAACTTTATCATCATTAATCACGAGTAAATTCAATGCATGTTGGCATGGTTTGACGCATTTAATGTGTTCCTTTAGCTATGGTAACCTTTCAAGAAACTTTGAGTCCTAAGAATTGGAAAGAATTTAATGAAATTTAATTAAGATATGATGATCATCATCATTGTGCTAAATGCTTAATTTTTTATGCTTGCATAGGTCAGACAGAATTCATTGAGGCAGATTTTCTGTGGCTTGTTGCTCTTCCTGTTATCAGCTTGGACCTATCCCCTTCATTTACCTATTGCTCACCTCTCTCTTTCTTTTTGTCATCACTCATAGCTCTCCACCTCATCTCCTACCTTCTGTACTGATTACATAATCCTCATTACACAGATTTCCTTACTCTTCACTAAGCCTATGTTATAAAAGATAGCATTGAATTACCCTGATCCCCATTACCCATGCACATTAACTTTGCACTTTTGTGTTATCAGCCATCACTCTCCTTTGAACTACCCATCATTTACCCTTACTTTAAGGCTTTTGAGTACTCTCTGTGCCTAAACTTTTGCTTGGTTTCTGGCCTTTCGGTTGTCATTGCTCTCTCTCTCTCTCCCTTCCTCTGTCAACATGTGTAAGTTTACTGAGTACTCTACATTTTCCATGTACAAGGCACATTCCCTCCTTTGCACAACAGCCACCTCTGCTTCCCATCTGTGCTCCCTTTGCAGTGACTGATGACCAAAACAACTTCTGTAATGATGTTGTCATAAAAATGCACCTAGTAAAGTGATTGGCAAATGAGTAGAAAAAGCATTAGGTTGTGAGGTTACTTTAGCTATGTCTTGGTGCCATGAGAAAATGCACCCAGTATGCTCTGTAAAGTAGTTGGTGATAAGAAGAGCATCCAGCTGTAAAAACCTAGCCAAATGACACAAACAAGCACCAGTGAATAGGAGTGGAAGCTCCCAATGAGATATGACTTTAGCTATGACAACCTGTTCAACTCACACCAGCATGGAAAATGGATAGATGATGATGGTGATGAGGATTTTGTGAGGATAAGCTTTTAAGTTTATAAATTTTGAAGTTGTAGAGGTGCATTGGTTATGGAATAGGGTTACTTTGAAGCCTTATATTGTCGGCATTTTTTCTTCTTTGAGTCATCATTGCGAAAGGTGCTGCCCAAGGGAACTGAACCCGAAACCACATGATTGGGAAGTAAGCTTCTGTTTTAAATAGTTAATTCTTAATTTCCATGTAAACCTTTTAATGAGACAATGAGAGTGGGCCTTTTGTAGTTGCTTATTAGAAATAGCAACTGAAACTCTCCGGTTACATCCTACATCTTAAAAATGGGAAGGATACAATATTTGAAAATAAATGATGGGTTGTCCATGGTTGGAACATCTTTGATCATATGTCTGCACAGTCATAACCGATTTAGGGTTAAACTGCAGAAACAACTTTACATCAGTTGTGTGGGGATGGAGTTAGTGACAGAACAGTAGCTATGACCTTTGAAAGCTTTCTCAAACTATAGCTGGCATTCAATTTGAGCTTGTCCTGCAAAATTTACAAAAACCTATACAGCCCAACTTAACTACATATTAAAATGTTAAATGTGTCATAGATATAGAATGTTTTAACTACAACTGAAATGCTTTTGTTTTCTCTTTAGACATGGCGCCATTTTATGAAACTGTTTGTATTGCTCAGCTTGGTTTCAAACTTGATGAAAATCTTTTGAAGAAGATGAAAGAAACAAATGAAAAAGATTTGAAAGCTATAGATGAAAAAATTGAGGATGCTGAGAAGAATCTTGGTGAAACAGAAGTTCGGGATTTTATGTTGGAAAAAGCTGAATATCTGAGCAGAATTGGAGACAAGGTGAATAACATTTTTTTTTGGTCTTGAGAAAAGTAATGTGGTCATGACATTTGCAGGTTCTGTGAGATTAATATTAATGTTCCTCTTGACAGCTGCAGGAAAAAAATATATAAGTAAAGAATTCCAGAGAACCAGGAAGGACTGGGTATTATGCATAGTGTAGGCACTGGGGGAGTGGCTACAATATGGCTGCTGAATGGAGAAGTAAGTGAGTCAGGAGTGCCTGAGTAGAAGTTGCGGGAGTCCAGCCAGTTCTGTGGGGAAAAGAAGGAGAAAACACCATATCTATTGAGTACCTTGGAAGAGATGATATATTCTTTAGGCTGTGCCTATCTGGATTTAAGTATAGTTATGTTCCTGCCGTTTTGTAATTGCTCATTATCTGGATATAATGTTTATATAATTACACTTTTTTTTTTGTCTTTTTCAGGAAGGAGCTCTGACTCAATTCCAGAAGACAAGTGATAAGACAGTTACACTTGGATATCGTTTAGATTTGGTGTTTCATCTCATCAGAATTGGTCTCTTTTATATGGATCATGAACTGATCACTCGGTATCTAGAAAAGGCACAGACGTAAGTTTGTAATATATCTGAATTATTGGTTGTAGAAATATTATTTCTCTTTATCAACTGTTAAATAAAATATTGATGTTTTAGGA
This sequence comes from Octopus bimaculoides, assembly GCF_001194135.2. Taxonomy (NCBI): domain Eukaryota; kingdom Metazoa; phylum Mollusca; class Cephalopoda; order Octopoda; family Octopodidae; genus Octopus; species Octopus bimaculoides. Next base: position 122,118,082 of record NC_068982.1, read on the forward strand.
TTAGTTTATATAACATTAGTTTTGTATTTTTTTTTATTTTCCTTCTAAATAATGCTACCATTTTTGTCTCTTTGCAGATTAATTGATGAAGGTGGTGATTGGGATCGACGTAATCGTTTAAAAGTCTACCGTGGAGTCTACTGTATGTCAATACGAGACTTTAAAAAGGCTGCTTCCCTTTTCTTGGATACTGTGGCAACCTTTACTTCATATGAACTCATGGATTATCAAACTTTTGTCACCTATACTGTATTCTGTTGTACTATTGCACTTGAACGACCTAAACTCAGGGAACAGGTAAGTTTTCTGGTTTTGGCCAGGTATCATAGTTTGGTTTTCTGATAACTTTGCTTTTCAGCAATAGAAACAACTAAAACAGTTCATTTTGTTTCTCTTCATAAATTTCCATAAATAAGGTATAGGTATAAGTATGGCTATGTGGTTAAGAGGTTCACCATGCAAATATGTAGTTTTAGATTCAATATCACTGCATAGCATCTTGGGCAAGTATCTTCTACAATAGACTTGGATTGACCAAAACTTTGTGAGTGAAATGTAGTAGATGAAAGTCTTTTCATGTCTTTGCATTGACACCACTTGGTTAAGGTTTATGTCCTCTATAAACAAAGCATTCTATTCAGGAGTTTGACATGTATTGGTCATTGGAATAAAGTACCTCCCTTGAAAAATTAAGGGAGAGCATGCAGCTATAGAATGCTGTTACAAGAAGTCTCATTCAACCTATGCCAGCATGGAAAAAGATAACACGACATTATATATTTTGACCCCAATATTATTTTCTTAAGTAAGCTTGATTCTTTAAATATAGAACTATTTATATGCTAAAACTTTCTTAGTCTCATTTTGATTCAGCTACACAATGGAACTTACACGTAATAACATTACTGTTGTATTCTATCTTTAGACTCCTGTGCTGGTGACGTGTAAAAAGCACCATCCGAACGTGGCCAATACCAGTACTCCCTGACGGTGGCACATAAAAAGCACTATCCAAATGTGATTGATGCCAGGACCACCTGACTGGTCCCCGTGCTGGTGGCACGTAAAAAGCACCCACTACACTCTCGGAGTGTATGCAATAAACTTCTAAATAATTATTTCAAATTAGGATTGTTTTCTGCTCATTGCATTTGTTAGCACTTTTTTTTTCATGTAGATGGCTTTTCAGAGAAATTAATCTTGATCTACTTTTGTTTAATCAGCAAATTTTTCACCCACTACTCTTGCATTATAATACATCTACTTAGTGATTGTCTCATTGCTACATTAGCATGTAAGATGAAGTCTCTGCTTTACTAAGGAAATCGAATGAGATTGAATATAGATATTTGAAATTGTCCCCCTTGCCAAAATGAATAAAATGTTAGTCATTAGTTAATTTCTTTTCATCCCTTAATTATTTTTAATTAGATTTTTTTAATGCTCACTGCATTAAATATGTTAATGTTAAATAAATTCTGAATATCTATTGAGTTTTTATTGAACATTAATTGATATTATGTGATAATCAATTATCACTACTTTTTTATGAAATATAACCAGTTTTGATGATTTTTTTTTCTTACAGGTTATCAAAGGATCTGAAATTTTAGAAGTTTTACACAGCTTACCCAATGTCAAGTCCTTTTTATTTTCATTGTATGACTGCCAGTATGCTTCTTTCTTTAGGATTCTTGGTAAGGTATTTTTTTAAAACTTTCTAATTGTCTGTTTATGAAATGTCCAAATTTTCAGCATTTTGCAAAGTATAATGACATCAGTAATTTAGCTAATGAATATCAGCATTCAGTCTTTTATTCATGTATATATTTTTTTCTGAGCTGGCAAGGGCTGAATGGATCTGTTATGCAGCATATTGTTGCTTGTTAAAATCCTTTGTCAATTCTTCTGTTAGACTTGGCATCCTGACATTTGATCCCACCTCTTCTTCACCACTTCATCTCTTCTGTTGCAAATCCTTTTCTGTAACAGCATCATCATCATCTTACATCCATGTTTCATGCTGGCATTGGTTATTTGCTTATATTTTTTGTAGCTGTATATTCTGTCCACATCTGCTGGACCAAATGGATTTTAGTTTCTTTGAGAATGAACTATATATATATATATATATATATATAAAATAATGCTATATCACTACCTATTGAAGTTTTATAATTGTATTTTGTATTATTTGCAGCTTGGGTAGAAGAGACAATGCAATATGATCGTTTGCTGTCTCCACATTATCGCTATTATATTCGAGAAATGAGGATTGTTGCTTACTCTCAACTCCTTGAGTCTTACCGCAGCTTGACTCTTGCTTACATGGCTGAGACATTTGGTGTCACTGTTGAGTTTATAGATCAGTAAGTTTCTTTCCTATATTTTGTCTGTAACATGTATTGATTGCTTTAACTGAAATATGTTGCATAACAAATGTCTTAGAAAACTAAATTGATGGATGAATGTATGAAACTGAAAAAAAAAATTCATATATTTTGTACTTTTATCCTCTAACTTTTTTACTTCAACTGAGGAAAGTATGTTTGGAAACAATATAAAGAAAATGATCTCTCAAAGCCGGAGTGTTCATATATAAATAAATGTAATGTGGAAGCAAATTGTGTCCATAATTTCAACTATGCTTGGTCACATGTTTCAGTGCTCTAACTATAATAACTAATGGAAAAAGTCTGTTTAAATATTTCATGTTTTTATCTTTTGTAGGGAACTCTCTCGATTTATTGCTGCTGGTCGACTTCATTGCAAAATTGACAAGGTTGGAGGAATTGTAGAAACTAACAGGCCTGATAGTAAAAATTGGCAGTATCAGGTTAGTTTTGCTTTAGAAATCTTCTTAATTAAAAAACAAAAAGGATGTTTATGTACTCGAGCTCACATATCTATGTTGTAATGGTTATTATAACTTAACATTTTGAAGACAGTCTGTTATATTTATAGACAAAATAATTTACTTATTTCAACAATAACAAAACATGTAGGTACACATACCAAGGAAAGGGTTTTGTACCTTACCTTCTCCTACCAACACTCAATAAAGCCTTCAAAGTTACTACAAATGTTTGGTGGTCTTACATATAAAGCCATCAAAACTGCATTTTAAAGTTTGGGCTTCTCTTTCAGGGCTGTAAAGTACTTTGTTTTGATTAATTGCTAATCTTATTTGTCAGAGTTCTTTCGTCACCATACTGTAACCTCTTCAGCGACTTTCAGTTCCACATGTCTACTCGTGTCCTGCCTATTCCAAAAATGGAATAGGCAGGACAAGAGTAGACATGTGGAACAAAAAGTCATTGAAGAGGTCACTGTGGTAACGGAAGAACTTTGACAAATAAACTAAATATAATATTAATGCTAAAATGAAGATCAAATCAATAGTGTGTGTATTTAATCAGTTAAAGATGACCATCCCCAAGTATAACAGTTTCTGTTTGTACACATGATTTCACATCAAGAATCTTACAAAACAAATACATAAACATTTTATACAATTTTTATGATTTTTAATAACTTTTGTCTTCTAATGCTTGTAAGATATCTGTACACTTCCTAGGCCTTGCCCTTTTGCCCAATCTGTCTCCATCAAGCCTTCTCCTCTTCTTATTCATCTGTTCGTCACCATTCTATGACATTTTCAGTTAATCATAAAAGCAGAATCTGCACATATTTCATTCTTTTTTTTTTTCCGTTACTAGTTACCTCTCTCTTTCCCTGGAAATTCACTCCTCATTCTCAATATCATATCATTCTCAATACTTTCTCACATCTGACACTACTTTATTAAAATTATATAAACTAATTTTTGTTAATAATACAGGTTGTGTTGTTGTAAAGATTGTTTGCCAACATAACATGACAGTCCTGGTTTAGGACGAATGTTGCTGTAATTTAGCCCCAGGAGACATCGTCTCCAGCTGGCTATACGACACGATCTGTGTCCTTACATTTTTGAACGAGAGAATCTAGCTCAAAACAACATCTGTGTATCTCACGTTGTTAGATTTAAAAAAAAATAGTTTTCTAATTTATAAATCAGTGACTAGTTGTCACTTTGAAAACTATATATTTCGAACAGGAATTTGGCTGTGTCACCTCTAGCTGAACAATTATTGTGCTGATGAAGAGAAATAACCCAGAAATTGCGATACACAGATATTGTTTTGAGCTGAGTGGGGGTGTTAGATTCCCATGTTCGAAAATATAAGGACATAGATCATATCATATAGCCAGCTGGAGATGATGTCTCCTGGGGCTAAATTACAGCAACATTCGTCCTAAACCAGGACTGCCATGTTATGTTGGTAAACAATCTTTACTACAAAGTACTGTTGCTGAATATCTCACATTGTGAGATTTAAAAGATAGTAATTTTCTAACAGGTTGTGTTATTTATAATTTCTTTTTTTTTTATTTTGTTTACCACTGAAAATCAGAATTGTAAGAGGTGCTGGACTTGTCTGATTCTTTTTCATTTGCTGTCATCAGAAATCCCTACTCACGTATAATGATTTCATTTCTTTTCTACAACATATTTATATATCAGTAACAGCATAAAAACATTTTATTGATTACTTGAAACTTTGATCCATATGTATGTGAACATAACTGGTGTATATTTTACAAATTTTACTGCATTTGTGATTTCACTTATTTTTATATTTCCTCATCTGTATTCAATTATACACATCACTAATATTTCGCTTATATTTATCCATTTTAGGCTACAATCAGGCAAGGAGATATTCTTTTAAATAGAGTCCAGAAACTGAGCCGTGTTATCAACATATGAGAATAGAAGAACCAGTGTTTCCAATAGTCAGTTTGCTTCAGTTCTTACTTTCATAGGATGATGTACATATAATGCAGTGACTATATGAAAGAGATATTTACATTAAGAATAATTTAAGAAATCCAGCTTAAATTATTTCCAGCCATATCATGAAAAGATGTGATGGATCCCACTGGAAAGAATTCTTTAGCCCACTCTCTCTTTGAAATACCATGAACTATTACCATTCTGATTAACTGCTTCACCATTTTAACATGACTGATCAATTATTTTCTGTAACCATAAGATAAATTTGAACACTTCAAGTTTTTGTCAGTCTTGCTGTAGATTAAGAGCTTGAGTATTTGTGGATACTATTAGCAATTTTTGTACTGCAACCAGAACTAAAACAAGGGATTGGTTAACTTTTTTTTGTTTTGTTTTTGTTTTTTTTTGCTGGGATTCATTTACATCTATTGCAGTCATTTATACCTTCTGTAATCATTTTCATGTCTATCAATTAACTTCTTGACTGATAATTGACTGTTATTAGAACCATTTTACTAATTAAATAAAAATGACTCAATTATTTACTCTTTTCACAAAAACCTTTGTTGTGTTTTATTTATCATGTCTGTTATCTTTTTTAATTACCTTTGAACCTTGAACCTCACAGAGGCCTTTGGCAATAAGCTATGCTTAAGAGGACCCATCAAGCCAAGTGCACCTGTGCTGATGGCACGTAAAGAACACCTGTTGAGCATTGGGCCTCACTGAGTTCCTTTTGAATGTTGGGTCTCATGGAGGCAATGACCAAGACCTTTAGCATTATGTTGTGCTTGAGAAGACCATCAAGCCAAGCAAAATTGCAATCGTGGCAGATACCAGTGTCACGCAAATGGCACCCATGATAATTCTCAGAGTGGTTGGTGTTAGGAAGGGCAACCAGCCATAGAAAACCATGCCAAATCAGACTGGAGTCTGGTGCAGCGTGCTTGCCCAGCCAAACTGTCCAACCCATGCCAGTGTGGACAACAGACATTAAATGACGATGATGATTTAATTTTATTTTAAGTGATGTATCAACCTACTTGTCATGCTTTTCAACCAGTTTCTTATTGTAGGCTTTGTATTGTGTCTATCTTTTAATTACAGGCATATTATTTGTTAGCTTAGATGATTATAATGGTCAAGTGGCTAAAACATAGTTTTTGCTTCATTATCAGGGTTCTTTAGAACCTTTGTGCCCATGTCCTCAGGGGCTGGGCTATGAAAAATAAAACTGGAACAATGACCTCAAGGACTGGACAAGGAGGATCCTGGTGGAGTATATGGCTGCAGCATGAGACTGCAATATATGGAGAAAAATAGCAGTTGTGTTTGAGGCCCCTGACCCTCAGCCATAATGATGGGCATACCCATTCTTTCAATCAGATTAGAGATACTAAAACATAAATTGTTACTATAACTGTGAAAAGTATATTGAGTAGTTAGCTTAAAAACTCTTCAACATTTTGAATTGGATTTCTGAATAAATAAATAAGTCATCCTCCTTTTCCATCAATATACACTTAAAAGCATCCAGTCCACACTGTAAAGTGGTTGGTGTTAGGAAGGACATCCAGCTGTAAAAATTTTGCCAAAACAGTCACAGAAGTCTGGCGCAGGCTTTGGCCTGGCTGACTCTTGTAGAACTGTCCCACCCATGCTAGCATGGAACATGGACGTTAAATGATGATGATGATACAATATTGAATTCTTCTGAAGTGGAGGAAAACAAAATTGGATTGGAATTACTCTCATATTTCACAAGATATATGGAAATCAAGGTTCCTGGTTGGATTTTAAACTCAGAACTAATATGTACCAAACTGATTAATATTAAAAGCATCTGGCATGATATTTTATTGTAGTCATATGTAGCATTGCCAATGAAATCTCTGTTGTTTACAATCATTAAAATACTTATTTGAAATAATTCTTTACTACAATTAACTATTTTTTATTTTTTTGAATTAATTTTGTTTTGGTTTGTAAAAAGAGATCATGCCCATGACCTTCACAGGCTAAACTGGTGAGATTGATAGAGTTGATTGATATTGTTGAACAATACAAATTGATGGCTTGTGGAAAAGTGAGTTGAGTGAATTGTAAAGGAGTGGTGTTCCGAGAAAGAACTTTGGCAAAATGTTTAGTGTAAAGTTTACGAGGGACAACAACATGCAAAGGACTAAGTTTAATTTACTAACAAAACTTAGCTCATTTTATTTTTACCTTTTCTTCAGTGACATGAAAAATTTATATTTCTAATGCACATGAAGTTGGGGTTCTGTAGAGATTATGTATTTTAAAATTCTGATGCATATAATCCTTAAAGATCTCATTAAATAATTTTATAGTATTGTCATTCTTTCTTTCATAATATGTAAAACCACTTTTAATGTTGGAAAGAAAAAGTGTTTTAAAATGTTCAGAAACATGCTTTATTTCAAATACTTTTTAATAATTTTTTTTAGAAATAGTTCTTCATAATACCAAATTTAGTTTTGGACTTTATTGGGCTGGTATAGTTTCACATATTTTGGTCGACACATTGCACATGCTTATGGTATAACTGCAGTGTAGCTGTGCGCTTAATAAAATGAAATAAAATCTTTATTATATGTCATTGGAAAGTTACAAATATGGAAAATAATTTGGTGAAAAGGAGGGCCTTCTCTGTTGCAGGAATACCTTTTGGTCACCAATAGTACTAGTTCATTACTCTTTTTCTCTTTTTTATGCAAGTATTTTCATTGCCTTATTCAAAAGCTCCATTGTTTAGCAGTTGGTTAATGTAAGCATTGATTATATTAATAATTGAACAAAATTCCTAAGTGCTAATCTCTCCTGTCACAACATACTAAGAAAACAAATATTCCATAGCATATAATAGGTTACAAAATAAGCCATGCTTCTAGGCAAAGAAGAAAAATTACTGGTGTCTTCAGCAAAAAGCCTATTTGTTGCTTATTTCTTGGCCAAGTGTGATTGAACTGACCTATAGTTTGAAACATTCTAGCAGTGACTGTCCCATATTTTTAAGAAATGTGTCCTTTCTTGGTTAACATTGTGCAGTATGTATTGAAAGAAAATTGGCTGCATTTTGTAGCAGGTTGATTGAAAATGCTTTAATTAGCCATTTTTACCCTTGAAGGTGAGTCATAGTTGATTCAAAAAAGAGATGTCACTTGAAAGGTTGCATTTAGTAAGGAACTTAAGTTTGATCTCAGCAGAATTTAGACTCAGGACATCAGGGATGAAACCCATTTAATCTATTACTTTACTATGTTAGCTACCTCTATCAATTTTGTAAACTGAAGTTATGGGAAGAAAACTAAAACAAACAATAACTAAATAACATTTTTTTAAGTGTGAGTTCAGTAATAATAGATACACAAGATTGCATAACTGTCAGAACAGCTTCATATTTTTTTCTTCTTGAATTCTTAAATTCCAAACAATTTATTTTGGTTGATTTTATATCATTCTAGAATTAAAAGTGAACATTAATTGTAGGAAAGCCTAAAAATGGGTTGGAATGTATCTCCTCAGATTTAAATAATCAAAAGAAAATTTTGTTTGTTTAAATGAACTTTTATAATGGATTAGCCAACCAGAAAGTTTGCCTCTGTTAAATACTTATTTAGCTAAGAAAATTGGATGAAGAGCTGAAGGAATAATTCTATCTAATTTTGGCACAAGGCCAGCAGTTTTTTGAGGGGAGGTGTAAGTTGATTACGTTGACCCAGTACCTGAATGGTACTAGTTTTATCAACTCCAAAAAGGGCAATGTTGACCTTGCTGAGATTAAAGGAGCCACGGAAAATGCCGCTGTTGCAAGAATAATATGAAGTACTACCATTTAAATGTAAATTTCCAGTACGTTTGGGTCTAAAACTGGAAATTGTTTTGGTTCTCCACATATAACCTTTCATTAACTTGATAAGTATGAACATTTTCGATATTCAGATTTTCAATTTTCATGCATTCATTTCAATAGATTTAGCAAAATAAAGGAAGGACTTTAATATATGTTGTATTAAGGGAAACAGTTATCTGACTAATAAGTCAGACAAGATGGGATATTCTTTTTTGTGAGGAAGTGGGAGAATCAATTTTAAATATTTGGAAGACAGAGCAAATAAAATATCTTTGTAACATTATTCTCTCATCAATACAGAATGGGTTTCTATAACCACAGCATTTACAAAAAATTAATTAAAAAAAGTTCAGTGATTAAAAAATAAGCCTTTATTTAGCCTGTTACAGCAGTAAGCAAACATATGCTTGACGACAGCCAAATGGGGTGATAAACATTGTGTAAATATATATATATATATGTATATGTTACAAGATCTAAAGGAAGGCCATTTATAAAGAGGCAAGACTGAAGCCAGAGACAATAAAAATAAATTAAAATGTAAAATAATATAAAAAAAAAATTTGAAGCTATGCAATGAATTGACAAATGTATTTGCTTATCTGATCACTAATTGCCAGGATATCTTAGTTAATAGTGTGTGTGTGTGTATATATATATATACGCACACATACACACACATATATATATATATATATATACATATGCATATATATACATACATATGCATATATATACATACATATACATATATATATACATACATATACACATACATATATATATATATATATATACATATATATACATACATACATATGTGTATATATATATATATATATATATATATACAT
>NC_068982.1:122127687-122128489 GCF_001194135.2 Octopus bimaculoides
ATATATATATATATATATATATATATACATACAGATATACATATACATACATATATATACGCATATATACATATATGTACATACATACACACACACGCATGTACACGCACACATATACAACTGAAAATGAGATCTAATGAGCCATTCGTTCGTTAGTTCAAAGCTATCTCTTGATAAATTCTTGCATTGAAGCCATAACAAGAAAATCTTTTTTGTATGTTAAGAATCTGATGCATCTGAGAATAGCAAATAAATAAAACAGAGCATTCTTTATAGTGGGCATCTTACTGATAATCACTGCCAATTTTTTTAATTCTGTAGACCAGTTGCAAACAAGGAACCAGTATTGGTGAATTTTCCTTGTCTTTTTACCTCATAGATATTGTAATAATTTTTACACTATCTTTCTATCGATCTATTCTGATTGTCTTCAGATGCCATTTTTCAGTACACATACATCCTTTGACTAGATTTGACCTCAGAATATTTATTTCTACTTCTAGGTTTTTTCAATGCTTTGCATTAAATATAGAAATTCTGAATTGAAATCTAGCAAAAGTATCTGTGTTTTATTTATAAATAAGGGACTTGAAGATGACTGAAAAACGGACAGGTTAAAACTAAAGTGAGATTAATATAGTTCAGGAAACTGAAATCATGAGTTAGTTACCTCGTATCACAATTGGTATGGTAATACACATATGCATACACAAATACCCACATACGTACATACATACATACATACATACATACATATATATATATATATATATATATATATATATATATATATATATATATA
>NC_068982.1:122128817-122130043 GCF_001194135.2 Octopus bimaculoides
CATGTCAACCTTGATTGAGAAAAACCTATGGTCAAAAGCATTGCAATTATTACAATCTGATCATTTTAGGGTTATCTCAGATTATATTATCTAATGTGCCTTTCTTTAGGTCAGAAGTGGAGGCAGATTGAGCAACCATGAAGAGGTTCCCTCACTGGTTTGTAACCATTCAAATTTCTTATGTATGTGAAGTGTCATTTATAATATCCACATCAGGAGAATCTCTTTTAAATTTCATTCCGAAGACTTTGAATATGTGGCAAACAGGTTGAGATTCAGAATTTATGTATAGGATTGAAGTTGATATGTAGAGCTTTTCTGCAATATGGAGAAATGACTTTAAAATGCATTGATAATAGGAATGGACATATCTAAAGATTCTAGAACATTAGTTTTGAAATGATCAGCTCATTCTGTCAGTTCCAAGCGGAAATGAATGTGGAATTTTGAAAATTATTTTGAAATGAAGAGATGAAAGACAGAATACTGACACTAATACAGTTCATTTTGCTTAGGATGTATATCATGTAGAAATGGACCAGCTATTAAAAGACCAATCACATTCATATCCTTAATTCATTTTTAATGAGATTTTACTGACATATTTGATATAGTGAATGACACTTGGTATTGCAATTTTTAACTTTCATCCACTGACAGAGACAATCATCTTAGTGTATGACTTTGTAATTCTAGTTAACATACATGCAAGTACAAGACACTATATACTTTTACAAGTGTGTATCAAGCACTCATCATTTTGTTCAAGAAAAACTATACAGAAACAATGAATGTGTGTGTGTGTATGTACATGTATATATGCGCACACACACACTCACACACATAAACTGTGCTTGTATAAGTCAGAAAATGTATATGTGTAAAGGTGTGTATATGCATGTGTAATTTTGGGTCCAGTGATGAGTATGCTTGGCAAATGCCACCCACATGAAAACTTTGGATATGAGGAAATAATCTGTTTTACCAAAACACAATTATATATATATATATATATATATATATATACATACGTGGGGGTGCTGAAAAGTTCCTGGCTTTAAAGATATCGCGAAAAGCCTGGTTGGAGGCCAAACTTTTTGACTTCCTTTACAGGGCTTAGAAAAACTGAAGGACTGTTGCAATAAGTGTGTGAATCTGAGGGGAATATGTTGGATAAAATCATAATTAAGCGATCCTCCTGTATTTTCTTTTACCCAAAGCCAGGA
>NC_068982.1:122130053-122138896 GCF_001194135.2 Octopus bimaculoides
CGAAAAGCCTGGTTGGAGGCCAAACTTTTTGACTTCCTTTACAGGGCTTAGAAAAACTGAAGGACTGTTGCAATAAGTGTGTGAATCTGAGGGGAATATGTTGGATAAAATCATAATTAAGCGATCCTCCTGTATTTTCTTTTACCCAAAGCCAGGAACTTTTCAGCACCACCTCTTATATGTATGTATGTATATATATATATATATGTATGTATATATATATGAGGGTGAGTATGCATGTATACACACAGACTTTTTTTATATATATATATATATATATATGATGTGGGCCATTCCCTGGTAGCAACAATGCTGCTTGGCACCGCTGGATGGAGGGGATAGTGTTGTAAGTTACTGAAATTATTGTAACCTCCAGTCAACAGCTGATAAAAGGAATGTCCATCAGTGCAAGCTGTATGTAAAATATAAATAATATATACAGACACTTAAAACATGATTAGACATGAGTTTAAAAAATGTAAAACACTAAGATAGAAAACCAATGTTCAAATATTCATAATATTTCTTTTCTATCTTTAATCATTTTGACAGACCACGCAGAAAGGACTGGCAATTTCATTTTATTGGTTCTTTCTTTTTTTTTTTTTACTATTTTTGTTTTTCTTTTTGTGACAGGCGAAACTTAGGAATTTAAAAGGTTGAATATATTAAAAAAGTTGTCGCGATATAATGGAATAATTTTTTTTTTCGTTTAGCAAAATCTAAATTGAGATTTTGAGATTCCAAACCTAATATTGTTAGATCCTCTTCCCAACATTGACTGTATCTGCAAAATTGTCATACCTACAGTATTTTATGATCATGTTGAAAGAGGGTGATATATATCTATATACATACATACATACATATATATATATATATATATATGTATATATATACGTCTATATATATAAATATATACATGTGTATACATATGTACACACATGTATATATATAATTATTATTAAAATAGTAAAGTTAATGTCTGGTCATATATATATGTATAGACATATATATACATACACATACATATGTAGACATACATGCACATATATATATACATATATATATATATATATATATATATATATATATATATATATATATATATATATATACATACATATATGTATTGTCAATGTATCATATATCTAGAAAAGAAGCGCATTCTAAAGTATAGAACAGTAAAGTATTAAAGGAATAAAGTTAATGTCTGGTCAGAGAGTGACCAGTGGTTTCGCATTCATGAAAGCTGTAGCTTTGCAGACAACTCATCTATTCTCTAGTCTGAAGACAAATTTAACTCTTCACCTCTGGACCATTGACTGTAACAGGTTTCTACCTCCTATAGGTGGAGGGTTAAATTAGTCTTGACACTAGAGTATAGATGACACGTCCTCAAAGCTACAGCCTTTGTGGATGTGAAACCATTGGTCACTCTATGACCAGGCATTAACTTTGTTACTTTAATACTTTACTGCTCTATGCTTTAGAATGTACTTCTTTTTTAGATATATGATACATTGACAATATATGTATATATATGTAGACATATATACATATACATATATAAGAGCGTAGGCTTGAAACAAGACTTTCTCACCTTCCCAAGCGTTAAACTAATACACTTGTTTGTTGCTTGTACACCTGTTTTTGTCTTTTGTTTTTCTGTAAATTTCACTTATATATATATATATATATATATATATGTATATATATATATATATATATATATATATATATATATATATATATATATATACATACATATATATATTTATTATTTATGTTGAATAGGGAACCAATTTTTGTATAAACTTTTTTTTTAGTTGTTGATTTTTGGGTAAAATGTTATCCTTGTTTTGAAGTTCAAAATAAAATTCACTTTAATCTTGAATTAAGTTAATATAATCAGTATTAATTCTATAGTTTAAATATACTAAGACATATTTAAGCCATATGTTAAACTTGCAGTTCAATATCTAGTTTCTGCTGGCAACTGAGTTCGTAAAAAATCTTATATAATATATTGATTTTTTTCTGGTTAGGTACAAGTCTATTTTTGTAAAGGAGAATATAATTGAATCAATCTCAGTGTTCATTTTACCTATTCTAGAAAGAAATATATTAGAGTCCAGTTGATCCTGCAGCTTTCAAATTCTGAATGCTGGCTTACTAAGCTAGATGTTGTCAAACATCGGTAGATCTAATGCATCACTCAGCTTAATACTGTCACCTGGGTCTTGGTTACCTTCAGTGGAAACCATTCATTGGGAGCGTTCTGGTCAGATTTCTGGTCTGAGAATAACTTTTTCTCTTCCCCACTCTGGTTTTGGAGGCCCTGAAGATAAAATTCACAGGGGCTATCTTTTGACTAAGCCAATATATATATGTATATATTACAGAGATGTACTTGCATAGCAAGTGACCTAATCTGAGATCGTGTGCTGGAACGAAAACAATTGCAGCATGGAAGGTGTTTATAAGCCATTTAAGAAACACACAAAAACCGTTAGATTCTCTTCAACATTCAAATTTAATTTGCCAAAATATTTTCGTCGCTTTGAGACTGCGACCTGTTCACTGACAAAATTCTGTGCTAGCACAGAATTTTGTAAGAATTTTGCTAGCACAAAATTCTGTGCTAGCATAGAATTTTGTCAGTGAACAGGTCGCAGTCTCAAAGCGACAAAAATATTTTGGAAAATTAAATTTAAATGTTGAAGTGAATCTAACAGTTTTTGTGTGTTTCTTAAACGGCTTATAAACACCTTCCACACTGCAATTGTTTATATATATATATATAAAAACATATATAAATACTCCAGGCTGTGTACTACTGACTTGGTCATCTCCATAATCATTAAATATGAAAATAAACGAGTACTGATTCTTATTAAGTTATGGAGTGAAAATAGGAATGTATGGAAAAATGATTATTTAGAGTATGTTCCCTTGTAAAAACTTCTGGGATCCATGACTGGGGATAAAAATCAATAGAAAATTATTTGAAAATAACATCACTATGTAATCAACATAACATTACAGTGCATTGCGTCAGACAATGTTACCTAATCATCAGTAGTGTAAAGTTATTGTTGTTTAGTTCTACATCAGACATGATCCAACAGATCTATCATCAAAAGCATTCTGGCTATGATCATCTCCATCTTACACAGACTATCCTTTCTGACATGGTCTTTCTATTTTTGTAAGACAGCAAGGTGTGATTTCAGAAAGATTTGACTAGCAGATTGGACAACTATGTAGAGGTTTCTTTAAGTTATCACTATAGATGAAGGTGATGGTGATGGTGGTAGTTAGCCTTAGTTGGTTCTTGTAAACAATCCTATGAAACAGTAAGTAGTTCTGATTAAATGTTTATCAGCTGCCCATACTGTCATCATCACCATCATCATCATCATCATCATCATCACCATCATCAATACTGACAGTATAGATATTCTACACTTAATGTCCGGCACATCAGTTTAGATTTGTACTTTAACATTTAATCAATGGACAGTTTGCTACATTGTAAAGTATACTGAGAAAAATAAGAAATCTATATTTTTACAATTTCATAGGTATCCTTTTATCCGAAGGCTTAACTTTTTTTGTGCCTACAAGCTTTTAGAGTCTTTGTCAGTGGGTAGCTTCAAAGTTTGAATGCTATCAAAGGGTTCTGGTTCTAAGCTTTTAGATTTAAGGTTTTAAAGTTACAGGCCACAGTTAGTGCCAACTCTATTACTTTCCGTATCACAACTATAAATCTGTTTCTCTCTCCTTTAGCATCCTACCAAGAACCAACATGCCATCTTCTAGTTATAGGGGCTACTTTGGGCCCTTAACCTAGCAAGTAATAAAGCAATCTTTGCTAGTGCTGGTGGCATAAAAGAAAAGCACACAGTAAATTCTGTAAAGTGGTTAGTGTCAGGAAGGGCATCCTGCTGTAGAAACTTGTTGAATCACCCAACCCATGCTAGCATAGAAGCCAGACATTAAATGATGATGATGGGATTTGTTGAAAGAGTTTTGGCTGCCATATTGAGCAGATCGAGAGGTTGCATAGAAATTCCCATCACTGCTTGCTGCTTCACAGAATATAAAGAGGTTAGTGTCTAGAAAGTCAATCTCTTTACTACTGACATTAGAATAAATAGCCAGATTATACTTTCTTTGGTTCATAAGAGGTATAGGATAGAGTGTCATCACAGAACAACCTTCTTGACTAAAATGGGAAACTTACTTCATCACTGGTATATCTACACATTAATCTAAGTAGAAATCAATACAAAAGAGTAGATACAAGAAGTAAAGAAAGCAATTTTTTTTTTGAGGTAGCTGGAAATATGAATTCATCTCTACTGTATAGTCAAAATGTAATTTGTTGACTGGATAGGAACTATCTCAAAAATTTGGATTCAAACACATTTATAGTTATAAAGAGGAATATCAGATTAAATATAATCCAGAGAGACAGGTGGTAATCGACATCAGAAAGACTTGTATTAGCTCAGAAAAGCAACAGAAACAGTACAGTAAAATTACTGTGGGGAACAGAGTAGCCAGTTTCTTAAATATAGAGGATGTAAGGCTCTGTTGTCTTTCTTTTTTTCCCTTCCCATCATCTTTATTCCGAAGGAAGATTTTGTCCAAAACATTGGACATTCCACTCTCTACAGCAAATTTAATGCACTCTTTCTGTTTTATTCTTCAAATACATAAAGAAGAATAAATGGCCTAGTGTGTAAGGTATTAGACTACCCACTCAGATGTTAGAAGTTCAGATCAGCATCTCATATTCAATATTTCATTGTTTCTGTGAAGGAGACTCAACAGTATCCACTTTAGTTTCTTTAACTCTCAGAAATATGTACCGGATCATATAGGAGCAGTCTTAGACTTTGTTCCTACATGATGAAGGCAATAGGAAGTTACTCAAGTTTAGAATAAGAAGCTAATGAAAATATAGCAAAGCATGTATTTCATTTAAAATATGATAGATTTATCAGTGCTGAACATTGCAGAACTAGAACTAAGTTCTGAAAGAGAGAGAGAGAGAGAACTAAGTTTATGAATAAGTCTTGATTCTCAAAAAAAGTGGATTCATCTCAATTACACTTAAAAACTCGTGATATTGTACCATGAGGCAAGAAATCAATATATTAGTAATATATATTGATTTAATTGGAAATCTCAAATCACTGCTAGCTATTGTCATTATCACTGTTTTCTCAAGACATTGTCTTATTTAGTTTAAGTTTATTTAAATTATATTTTAAATATAGTTTTAATTAACTTAATTCAAGATTAAAATTAAATTTCATCTTTTTTCCTTGATTTTTGTTAATTTTCCCAAATGGGTTCGAGATTAACAAGAACCCTACTGCCACAGTTAATGGAATGCTACATTGCAAAACTGAGAGGAAATACACACAAAAATGTTAATGTTTTTGATCTAATCAAACATGCTGGATTAATTGACTATCTGGTTAAATGACCTTTTAGTTTGTTAAATTATAATCATTTTAAAACAAATCTTGAAGCAAAAAAACAAACAAACAAACTAAAATGTTTCTTTCATTTCATCTTAAAATAAACATAAAATAAAAGTATAAAAAATACATTTAAAAAATTTGAAGTCTTTGGTGCAAAAATTGAACAGCAAAGGTTTAAAGTGAATTATATTATCAGATATTTTTATCTTTTGACTTTAGATATTTCTCAATGCACTTTAACAAAGGAAACAAAACAAAAAACAAGGGGGGAAAAACAAACAGAACACTCCCTAAAAATACTGATGTCTTTTGAAAAAAAATTTACACAGATCTAGCAGAATACATTTCATTTCTTAAATAGATAGTTCTCTCCCTTCATCAGAAGAGTCTTCTGCAAAAATTTGTTTGGTTGATACAAAAAGGTAGATAAAACAGATCATGTTTAAATCGCCATAAAAAATTAGTATTGAGATATCTTTAAATACCCATTACTATAGTTTCTTTGGAATTCCATCAACAATTTAATGGTCAAAGAATATAGAAAAAAGATATCTTGTGTGAGGTTGACAATAAATGCAGCTTATCACAAAAAAAAAAAAACATTTGCTATTGCTACCCCTGATCAATCAGTAGAGTGATGGTTTGAAGGACAGTGAGGAGGAGGAGGAGGCAAACTAGTTGTTCCACTTGAAGCTTGTAGTTCCGTTGGCTTGGCAGGAATCTTTACCACACTGATTAATTCATGGAACAATCTAGTTTGGGTTTGCAGTATCAATTCAAGACTCAGACCATTTTTAATATCTGAATTAATGATTCCTTAAGCAACCTCATAGTATCCTGAAATATGCTTATTTTTCGATACATTACGGGGATAGATTATTAAAAAATAATTCCAATATTGACCTTTATCTGAAATTAACTTGACAGATAAAAGTAGATCATAATGTCAAAGCACTCTCTGAACCCCTTGTCAGTTAAGAAATCTAAGCCCTGACCACACTGGAGCTTAGGTTAAGGGTCCAATATATCAGTTTAAATGTTAGTTAAGCTGAAGAGTGAGAAAAGGCTTATATAAAATCAAATTAATTATTATTCTGTCAGCGACTTATCAAGTTGGACTCAGTGACTGTACATCTTAGTGAAGCAGTTGATTGATTATTAATCAACAACATCATGTTTCCCAATGTGGCAATAAACAAGGCTCTGTTCTCAAGTGAGAAGCACCTGAATTGATGTTCATCAATGGTTCTCAATTTAAAAAAAAAAACTTGAAATGAACCAGAACAAAACAAAGAAATAATCACAACATTAGGATTATTTCCAAAATATTTCAGAAAGAAAGAAAATCAATAAATATATTGCTCAGGTCTTCCACCTCACTGTATTACTTTACCTCTCACTTTACAGACAAGGGTAAATATTTTAGCCGTTTTCTTCTTTTTCTTCTTCTTCGCAATACCAAATAAGTATAGCAGGTAAAAACTGGTCATAACTTTCAAAGCAGATCATTTCTTCCAGAAATTATTAAAAAAAAAAAAAAAATTCCTCCATTTGGCTGAAGGTAATTTTACAAAATATATTCAGCCTTAGCAGATGTTTTACAGAAATTGTGTTAAACTGTTTTAGCAAATGGAGAAAACGGGTTAAACTATAAAATATTCTGCTAAATTATCATCTTTTGATACATTATAATAATTCCTTGAAATTTGCTCAATGCTTGAAGAAGTATATTTGTATGAGTGTGTGTTTAAAAATTATGAATCAATTGTGTCATCTAAAGATGCAGCCACTTTATGTAACATGAGCTGAATTTCGTCAAATGCTGCTTCAACTTCTGCTGCAGTTCGTGCAGGACGTTCTGTGGGAGAGACAGAGAGAAAATATATAGATAAATTATAAATGTTCAATTTAAAATGAAATAATAAGCATAAACAGGCCAGTAATTATAAGATGAAATGACATCAAGGTATATTAAGTTGATGTTTTTAATGGCAAAATGAATATGAAACACGATTATAATGGTAATATGAATAGATTTGTTATTTTTTCATGTGAGTGTGTGGTGTCTCTTGGTCTGTAAGTCTTCTGTATGTCATGCTGTTTTGGAGACAGTTAATTTGCTGAAGATTTAGCTGATTTTAATTAGCTAAAATTTCCTCAAAATTCTTCAATAACCACTACCAGAGTGATTTAATCAATGAAAAAGCAAGATTGATAACAACACAAAGCAAGCTTCTATTCTGCACCTGCACAATAAAAATACTACATGACAGAATAACAGCAATGTCAAGACAGGTTTTGTATATCTGAATAGAAATAATGCATGTTACTCAAACGTTTGACTAGTATATTTCAACTGAGATAGCAAATGAAGGCCATTGGAATGGTAATAGCTGTAACAAGGCCAAAACAATTGATCACAGAGCTGTAATTTATGAAAATATTGTCCTCATGAGCTTCCTCTCACAGTGAGACCAAATAATAAGTGATTGTTCATCTCTTTGTTTAATATCCATCTTTCCATGCTAGCATGGGTTGGACACAGACTTATTTTAAACAGAATTTTACAGCCAGATGCTCTTACTGTCAACAACCCTTACCTGTTGAAAAACAGGTAATAATGCCACCAAAGAATATAAACACACACACACATTAGTTTCCTACAATTTCTGTCTACCAATTCACTCACAATCCAATACTCTAGTAATTATTGAAGGACTGTCAACTTTGCACTGTTGTGTAAATAAATACGTTGTGATTGGCACAATTTTGTTTACATTTTTATAAGTAGCTTTCAACTATTTTATTTCAGCAGTGAAAGAGAGATGAGCAAATCTCTCATTTAATAGCAATGAAATTAGTTGGTGTCAATGTGAAAGCCTGTAGAAAAGAAACACATGTGTGCGTGTGCACACACACACACACACACACATTTCCACTGTTTCTGTCTGCTAAATTTCATGCAGAAGATAATGATCAGACTGAGGTTATAGTAGAAGACACTTGCTTAAGGTGCCATGCAGTAGACTGGAACCCTAAACGAAGTTGCAAAGTTCACTAAGTAACCACACATCCAAGCCTATACCTGTTTGATTGCATATTTATATATAACTAGCAGAAATACCCGGCTTTGCCCGGGTTAAAGAGAATAATGAAATCTAAAAACGCCGTCTAGACTACGCAACCCTCAACTGTTAGTAGCTACGATACCATATTTCTACCTTAATAACTCTCCAATCCATGTCAGCATGGAACATAGACATTAAGTGGAATGCCAGTCTCTCATCTAGGAGGGCCTTGAAATCAATGTTACCAACTGGGGACCATGTGTGTCGCAGTGAT
>NC_068982.1:122140457-122149569 GCF_001194135.2 Octopus bimaculoides
TGTGTGTGTGTGTGTGTGTGTGTGTGTGTGTGTGTGTGTGTGTGTGTGTGTATTATAGAGTAGGAAAGATACATACTTATGTGAATGGGATCTGGAGCTTTAAGATGGATGTTTGGGGACAGAACACTTTGAACAGTTATCAAAAATGTACCACCTGAAATCACAAAAATGTTAACATAAGATTAGCTCATATGATTATATATTGAATGCATATTCCTATATAAGTGGTAAATTTATAGAATTTCATGTAACACTTTAAGAGCTAGTTTGAATCAGTTGGTCAGTTAGTTGGTTGATCACCTTAACTGTCTGCCTCTCACTTTTTTTTAATATAGCAAAATGAGAGAGATCAAAGCTTGTCTGCAACTAGTATAATATCCGTAACTTAAAGTTACAGATCATCATCATCATCATCATCACTGTTTAACGTCCGCTTTCCATGCTAGCATGGGTTGAACGATTTGACTGAGGACTGGTGAATCAGATGGCTACACCAGGCTCCAATCTGATTTGGCAGAGTTTCTACAGCTGGATGCCCTTCCTAACACCAACCACTCCGAGAGTGTAGTGGGTGCTTTTACATGCCACCGGCATGAAGGCCAGTCACACGGTACTGGCAAAATGGTGTATTTTACGTGCCACCTGCACAGGAGCCAGTCCAGCGGCACTGGCAACGATCTCGCTCAAATGTCTTTACACGTGCCAGGAAGGCGATGATGGGCATAGGTGCCATCTTGATTTCGCTTGCCCCAACAGGTCTTCGCAAGTCGAGTTTTGTGTCCAATGAAAAACGACATTATTATACTAAAACTTTTCTAAAATACTGATTACATTGAAAATTAACAGAAACAAATTAGTCTATTTGTTAAAAACATAGTCATGAAAAGAGTAAATACTGTGCTTGAATATGAAAAAATTCATCTATAATTTCAAAATTATATTTTTGTTATAGAAATACTCACTGGAGAAAATTTTGATATCATCAAATATGGCAACATTCATTTTACTATCTTTACACGGGAGTAGCTGTGATCTGATACAGCCACCAATTGTGGCACCTGTAATGAAGAAAGAAAGCAGAAAAAAACTTATTACATAGTGGAGCTTTATTTAGTTCTAGAATAGCTGAATTATAATAACTGCCCACGACCTTTTACAGGGCCTCTAAGACTAATGGGAGGGAGGGAAATATCCTCAAACCAAATAGTCTGAATGTTTTCAATAGAGTGGATTCTACTGAAGAAATTGAAGGTGCCATATCAAAGCATTAATCCTTTAGTATTCAGATTACTTTATGAAATGTAATCCTTATTTATTCATATTGTTTAGAATTAATCATGCATTATCTTGTAGCTTTGATATTTTTACTTGATCTGATTGCATATGTTTTCAATGATATTATAGGATAGGTGTGAGAAACTGGAATTGGCTGGTTTAAACATGAAATAGTCAGAATATTTTGGCTGGATATGGCTGGTTTAAATACTAAAGGGTTAAAGCAGGCAACAGATTAAGTCCATAACTTTCAGTGCTGGCTTTAACCAGTTCTCATAACCATCTCCTGAAATATTGATTTCTAACATAGGTACATGATCAGGACAGGGACATAGTTGATTAAATCAACTCCATTACTGGAAGATGAAAAGCAAATTTGCTAATGATGAAATTTGAACTAAGAATGGAAAAAAAACCACTACTGTGGAATTTAGTTTGATGCTCTACCGATTCTGCCAGCCAACTCCTGAATCATTCACAATAGAAAAACTTACCATTAACTATGATTTCTAACATATCTGAATTACCAGCTGACTGCACAATGAAACGAGGCAAGCGAGATCCTTCTTCAGCTTCAGTGATTGGAGGTTTCTTCCAAAGCAATGGATATTCTGTTGAATTATAAATGTAAAAGATATTCTATAGGATCAAAAATAGAAAGGTTGTACTTAAATATAAGGCTTCATTTGTAAGGCAGGAGATGTATAGTTTGATTTCTATTATTGGGTCCATTGTTATTTTATAAACTTAAATTGTTTATAAATATACAATGTCTGATGGTGCCCATGAAGATGTCCAAGTATCACACAAGGTATGGCTGTCCTGTACATAGTAAGGTGAACATGGAATAGTTATCTCTATTCATCATTAGAACCAGTGTATGAATAGAATTGTAAGAGAAAACCAAAAGCTTTTAATGCCAGAGCATTGTTGACGCCAGTGTTACCTGACTAGCCCCTGTGCTAGTGGCACATTAAAAGCACCCATTACACTCTAGGAGTGGGTGGTGTTAGGAAGGGCATCCAGCTGTAGAAACCTTGCCAGATCAGATTGGAGTCTGGTGCAGTCATCTTGTTCACCAGTCCTCAGTCAAACTGTCCAACCCATGCCAACATGGAAAGCAGATGTTAAACAATTATGATGATGTATGTATGTATATCACTTTTAAGTTATAACTACAGATTTTCTATAAAATTTAGAACCAACACTAAAAGTTGTGACATTTCGTATACGAATATGCCTATGTAAATGCAAACGCATTGTTTACATAGATGTATTCATATATGAAATCCCATAACTTTCAGTGCTGGCTTTAAATTCTATAGCAAATCTGTAGAGATAACTTAAAGTGATTATATCACACTGCTAAGTATTTCCATCATTTCTGTCAGCTTAATGACTCACCTTTCTCCACTATTGATTATTTGTCAATTTAACTACAACTTACATTAACTGGAAAAAAAAACAGGATGTCATTTAGTAAAGTTAACAGGAAAGAAAAATGAAGATTAACCTTTAATTTTCAGAGCTCCTAAATGCATCAGCATGTGTCGGACTTGATCTATATTTGGAAGCTACAAGAAATTGAAAAAAAAAAAAAAAAAAAAATAGCATGTTAGAATTTACCTGTGCCTCATTTGTGGCAAAAATGCTTGGATGACAACAACAACTAACTTAGATGTGGCTACATTTGTAACATGATTTGAAGCAATGGTGTATGAGGATGTGGCTTCAATTAAGGATCTACTTAGATATGAGCATTGTATCATTATTCAAAGCTAAATTAAACAGACTTGTGATCAAAAGCATTCCAGGCATCTTTCATCTAATGCTACATCAGTCGCTGTGACCTTAGATATTAGCCTGCTTAAAATGATAGGGTGGATTTAAAGAAAATTTGGATGATGTTTCTAATGATTGATTGACTATAAAGAGGCTCTTTTGATAGAGAATCTAGTTATGTTACTCTGTTATAGCCTAGAAAATCTAACTCATGTTCTTCAAATTCAACCAGTAAGTATGAATATGCAAGACTTTTCTAAAATTCAGCATCTAACTTTTTACTTTTGTTGTTCTAAATCCAAATAGTGAGCTAGTTTCTATGCTAGAGTCTAATTCCAAAATTAGCCCTTTCTTTATAGGAAAGATTCAGAAAATTAAAAAGAGATATACATATATCTATACATACAAAGGAAATAAAGAAACAAATAATTACCAGAGTTTTTAAGTCCGATTCTTTCATTTCTAAAAATTTTTTATACGTATTAAAACCCTTTTGCACAACCCTGTTAGCAAACTCTTCTGAAAAGCACATCTGTTCAAGTTCAGTGAAAATCCGTTTTTCAGCGCCATATAAATTGATGCCCTGAAAACAGATGCAGCTTCCCCCGTGGTTGTCAATGATTAGAAGCTGCCAAAAACGGGAGCTGTCGGAGAAGCCATCAAAGATCTGAGCTTTTCCTGAATTGAATGGAAAATGAAAAATATATCAAACATGTGGATGGTTTTACTTTATAATTTATTTACAAAAGTGTGTTACATTTTTCACAGATAATGCTGATTTACTAGATAACAAAGAAGTCTTGTCTCACTAAAGGATAATAATGGTCCTATAGCAGGATTATTCAACAATCACCTGATGTTGCAATTTGCTAAAATATTACCCACATAATCAACAAAATTTGGCCATTCATGACTTCACATGAAACTGGCTCCAACAACAGTACCATCTTTTTGCACCTTCCTCTTTAAGCCTATCTAGCAGTATAAATTCAGCGCACTACAAAATAGAGAGCATTGAGAGACAGCTTAGCATTTAACATGTGAGACAGTGAAGAGGAGAGACATCAGACTGGACATAGGAGACGGTAGAAGAGCAGCAGCTGACAACACAAGCTAATGAACAATAGGTAACTGTAACACAATAACCAGCAGTCAACCTTTTGACTGCTGCTTCAGCCACATCAACCCAAAAACTATTATCTCCGAACTCTCATGACATTTTGTCATTCATAGTAACAACAATATTTGTTTTTGTATATGAAAAAAATAAAAAAATTTGTGTATCAAAAATTGCAACAGACTTCAGTCTTCCACATATAGTTCTTATATTGTGATATGAAGATGTTAGAAACATGAAATTGTTACGATCAAGTTAATAGCAAAGTTCCACCATTTTCTTTTATTTTCTTTTTTTACTACTTTCAGTTTTTTATTTGTGACCATCTTGGGGGAACTACCTTTGAAGTTTTTAATTGTTTATGTACAAATCCAAGTATTTTGTCAAGTATTTACTTTATCAATTCTGGAAGAAAAAAGGCAAAACTGACCTGAATGGAATTTTAACACAGAATATAAAGGGGATATGTGTGTGTGTGTATACGTTTACAGTCTTCCTTGATAATCCTTCTTGGTAGCATATCATCATCATTGTCATCATCATCATCATCATCATTTTAACACCCACTTTTTAATCATGCATGGGTTGCATGGAGTTTATTGGGACAGATTTTTTACTGTTGGATGCCTTTCCTGTCACCAACCTTCACATGTTTCCAAGCAAGTTAATATTTCCTCCATGGTAAAACATGGAAGACTAGAAACTAACAACCTAGCTTCTATGAAGATAATGCTCATTTACAACCATCACATGCTATCTAAACAAGGGTACATACAAACATATACATATATAAGTATTACATTCCTTATCACGTTATGTATGTGTGTGTGTGAGTGTATGCATGTATGCGTATGTATATATATATGAATGTTAAACGATGATGATGATGATGTATGCATGTATGATGAGATTCTTTCAGTTTCTGTTTCCCAAATCCCCTCATTAGGGGCCAAGCAGTGGAATTGAACTGAAGACAACAAGGTTGGAAAACAAGCTTCTTAACCACATAGTCATAACTACATCTATCTAAACTAAAATTCTGTTTAAGATCTCTCTAATCACGCTTCTTTGGCAATATCCTGCCACTTATATTATGAGCTTCAAACCTCAAGGGTATGCCCTGGCACTTGCTGCCATCTGTATATCTCTCTTCCTTTACTTGACCATCCCATTTATATTCTGATCCCTGCCCCTTGTGAGCATGCCTGGCACTTTGCCACCATCTCTATCCTGCTGTCTTTCACTTTCTCTCTCCTTCTCCTGCACTTCCCTCAGGTTGGGTAACCATATATCTCCTTTGCGGCAGCACACCGGTTTCTATCCTCATTCCTGATCTCTCTCTCTCTCTCTCTCTCTTTCTCTGTCTTTGGCTGGGTAACCTTGTACCTCCTCTACAGCAAGACACTCATTTCCGTCTCTCTGTTTCACTATAACCCTTCATCATCTGGCACAAGATTACCTCTTTCAATGACCCCTCCCCTCTCAAAAGATTTTGTTTTTGTCTTGCAAGGTACTTGGTGACCCTGTCAGTGCAGGTGCCACTTAAAAAGCATCCAGTCCATGCTGTAAAGTGATCGGCGTGTGGCAGAGAATCCAGCTGTAAAAACTTTGCCAAAACTGATCTCATCTGTGCTTGTGCCACGTATAAAGCACTGAGTCCACTCTGCTGAGTATTTGGTGTTAGGAAGGGCATCCAGCTGTAAAAATCCTGCCAAAACAGTTCCAGAAGTCTGGTGCCTGGTTCTTGTCAAACTGTCCCTACCATGCCAGCACGAAAAGCAGATGTTAAACAATAATGATATCATTAATCTAATTAATCTCGGATCAATCCTTCGTGATTAAAAATTTGATAAAACTTTTCCCAAATGATTCTAAAATTGATTTAAGTTTTTAAAACATTATTACTCTTTTGATTATTAATATAATTTATCTTATTACTCACCTGGGTCCTTAGGGTCACTACTACCTTCTGATTTACAGGCAAAATGAACTACAGTTGACCAGGGGCCTCTGTAAAAGATAAATAATACATATCAATATATAAAAATATAGCTACATACACACACTAAAGGCTGAACCTCATGGAAGAGGTGACAAAGACTACAACAAAAGACGAGAAACTGTGCTGAAAATATTTGTCCAGCTTATGTTATGCATGGAAAAGTAGACATAAATTGATACTGATGATCATCACGATAATTACAATTTAATAATTGTAATTCCAAGAGTGGTGTCAGTGGATAAGTTACCATTTGTGTCATGTGCTCAGTATATTAGCAGAACATATTAACTATATAGTCCTATCAAGAAGTGACACCAAACCTTAGAATTATCTAATCAGATTCTATCAAAGATGTTTAGTTGTTATTATCTCTTGTAGCTAAATGGAACATTATTTATTGATGCTATGAAGCTATTGCAAGAATAGTCAACCCAAGTTTTGTTTCCTCGAGTTTAGGCCATTTGGGTCTTGTATGATGTTAATAAATTGACTGTAGCTGGCTCTGGCTTTGCCAGTTCCTGTCAAGCTGTCTAACCTGCGCTAGCATGGAAACACTAAACACTAAATGTTGATGATGATGATGATAATGATGCCATTCTCAATTTTGATCACGATGGACATTTGAATGCCGCCACATTCAGTGTCCAAGCAATTATAGGTAATAATACAAGAGAACCAAAGCTCACAAATCAAAGATCAAAACTGACATATGCCACACTACTAATATGATTATTAGTTGACATATAAAGGTGATGAGCTCACGGAATTGTTAGCATGCTGGAAAAAATGCTTAGTGGCATTTCATCTATCTTTACATTCTGAGTTCAAATTCTGCCAAGGTTGACTTAGCTTTTCATCAGTCAAATAAACACCAGTTAAGTACTGGGGTTGATGTAATGACTGCCTTTTCTCTTCCAAAATTTCAGATCTTGTGCCTAGTGCAGAAAAGATTATTAGTTGACATATAAGTAGAGCTGCACAGTGCTTCTCAAACTATCTGATGTGGCGTACCAGCAGTTATTTTTTCCAATGTGCCAGGGACCAGTAATATTTCTTAGTAATATTAATTTATACTAGAAACAATATATATAATGAATATAATAAAAGTTGACAATTTTTTTTATCTTATATTTATTTTATAAACAAATAATACAATATTACATAAGCATTTTATAATGTTTCTTTCTTTTCTGGAAACTTGTTGCGTACCAGCAGCTGATGGCTCATGGACTGGCACCACTCCACAGACTGGAACCGGTCCATGGACCACCACTTGGAGTAGCAGTGGTGTAGCACGCTCTGGTGCAAGTATTCTGGTTTAAGGAAGAGAATTTCTTGTCTTCTTCTCACCAGTTGCAGAGACACTGACAAGAGACAAGCATTGCTCTTTCTACCTCTGCCTTAAAAAAAAAATCTAGTTCAATGCCTAAGAATAATTTTAAAATGCTACTGATCAATAATTTTATATTCAGAAATGTTCAGAGCAACAAATATTGTTATAAAAAATACCAGTCAATTCCC
Organism: Octopus bimaculoides; assembly: GCF_001194135.2. Lineage (NCBI taxonomy): Eukaryota > Metazoa > Mollusca > Cephalopoda > Octopoda > Octopodidae > Octopus > Octopus bimaculoides. The sequence goes on from NC_068982.1 coordinate 122,148,155, forward strand.
ATTTCATTATGGTGAAACATTTCAACTTACTCAATTGTATAGCCTTTCCGTAGTTCAAAATTTTTGACCATATTTGGACTGTCCCTGAAAAATATTAGAAATATTCTGTACTTATTACAAAAAAGAGAGTAAACTAGAGATGTTGCATCACAAAACAAATCAGAAAATTCATGACACACAAGATATGTTTCAGTTCAGTAAATAAAATATTGACCAAAGTTTGTTCTTTGTTCAGAACTGCAGTGACATAAAAAGAACCACAATATCAAGAGTTTTAAAAAAATGAAACTACACTTATCTAAAACTGTTTTAATGCAATAATAGTAAATCTAACTGAGAAAGATGGATCTGGGTTCATAAGGCGTCATGTTTGAAGCTGAAACTTATATAACTCATAAACACACTCATACAGGAATAATTTTTTATTTGTTTTTACTGCATGTATGAGAGCTGCTTTTATCATGTAGTATTATTATACATATTTTGGTACAGAATTTATCAGGAAAGTCATGATTAAATGAACAATTTTACTTCATAGAATCACAAAACTGATCACTGTTGAGTTCAGTAAATAAAATATGGATAAAAGTTTGTTCTGCTTTGTTCGTGGCATAAAAGAGTCACAATATCAAGGGATAAAAAAAAAATGAAAATTTCATTTGGCAAACTGTTAATAATGGTGAATCTGATGGAGAATTGGATTATGGTTGCTTAAGGTGTACTTTCAACAACAATCCTATAACTTATACACAGAAGAAATATGTTTTAATCAGTCATCTGCTACCAATGTGCAAAAGAGATATATTTATGGAGTTGGTTAATACTCAGGTAGGTTTCTATACACAGTTGCTACACAGCATATTTACCTGAAGTCCTATGATCTAAAAGAAAGCAATTTAATAATATACATAAAAACAGAACAAAGAAGTCTCTTATCAGAATTCTGGGATGTTAGGGAAAATGTTAGAACTTTTTACAACACAATGTAATTTAGTTGTATTTGGTTAGACTAGCAATAAATAGAATGGATTAGGCTCAATCAAAGAAGTAAATTTCTTTTAAAATATAACAATTTTGAAAATTTAGCAAGTATAGACAGATGTTAAAAAAAGTAAGTAAATAAATGCAGAACTATTTGGTTTGGAAAGGTTTCAATTATTGGAATGAATGTAAAAAAATTAAACAATAAAATACATTTAAATTGAATAACTTTAATAAAAATCTGATATCTACCATTTCTCAATAAAATTATTTTGGTTTGGTATGAAATTAGGGTAATTATTCAATAAATTTGATTAAAAAGAAAATTCTTTCTGTTTTCTAAATTTCATCTAGGTCAAAACTTTTAAAGGTGTTTTTAGGTGCTGTATGGAATGTATATATGTATATATACAGACACACACACAAATACATAT
>NC_068982.1:122149617-122152117 GCF_001194135.2 Octopus bimaculoides
TATATATATATATATATATATATATATTTATATATATATATGACTATGTATATGTGTGTGTATATAAATGTATGTGTATGCAATTTTGAATTTGATATATTTAACTAAGCAAGTGAGATATTTTAAATAGGTAAAATGTTACAATTAAAACATACATGGATATGACAACAATAATTGAAAGATTTTACTGTACAATAACAATGAATCTCCATGTCAAACAGAAAACTGGGATGACAAATGACAAACTTTTGAAAAGAAATGTTGCATCATGACATAAAAAAAAAAAACAGGATGTTTGTATTCAGAGATGACAACACCAAAAATAGGCATGCACCATTTGAATAACATTATATAGACAACAAAAAACATGAATTTTATTCTCTATATGTAGATAAGCTGCCAAATCCACCTGCATATCAATAAGCTGCCTATTTCATTCACATGCTGGATTCATTTACATTGATATAAAGTGCTTGTCTCATCTACATAAAAATGGGTAGAATAATTCACCTGCAATTCACCTATATAAGAGATAAGCTACATAATCCACCCACATAAAGAGGGAGAAACAGTTCCTTAGAATTCTCCTGCAATATTGTACTGATTAAAATAAAGAAGATTTAAAATCTTTAGTGAAGTCTAATATAATTGAAGGTGAATTAAGGTAGTCATAAGATTATTAGTAAAGAACTAACAGATGTATGTCTATTTAAATAATTATTTCCATTTACCCTCTCTTTTAAAATGCATTACTTACACACACATGTGTAATAAAGGTGCCCCTAGGCAGTTGTTCTGTTTGCCAGAAATAGCAAACAAATCTCTCTTAAATCCAAACAGCTGTCTTAAAATGTATAATTAAAAAAAAAAGGATAGGGTGGTCATAACTGGCATGTCTTTCATCATAGGTCTACTCAGCCAAGACACATCTTTATCAACAACACACATCATCATCTTTCTACAACTTAATTATTTATTTCTCAATCTATTTCTAATTATTCTAACACTATCAAGCTGCTGCCCAAAACTTTATTCTGAATCACACATGATGTGACATAAATAAATCATTAGAAGAACTACATCAAAGTCTGCTTGATAAAGACATGTTTTATCATAAACAGCCCTAAATATAAGGAGAAAAAGTAGAAGTAAAAAGAATAGGTGATGCTTAGTCTCTTAACTTTTTGTGTCATTAGGGCACTACTAAAGATTTAATCTTTATGTTCTGATACAAAGAATGATGTACTGGGGTAGTATTTCATTGCTTTATCCATTTTCACAGCAGGATTTAACCCCAGTACTGCAACATAACAATAATATAGAGTTCCTTATACTTACAAGGATAAATTGTACCTACTAATGGTGCCTATCATTTACATTTAGGTAGACTGAACTAGCAAGCTTCAAGTGTTAGGTGTAGAGGAAATTGTTCACAGCTCAGTTCTGGTCACAGAATACAAACCAACAAACCAGTCAAAGTATATTTTAGGTCAATGCTTAACTGACCCAGTCAGCTGTATCTCCAAAGTACAGGTGGAATATAACATACAAATAACTATGTAGGAGGTGGACAATGCAACTATTTGGGACAGAAAATCTTATCAAGTGTAGGAAAATGGACAACATTGAGAGATGGGTTAAGAAAGGAAGTTACTGATTATGTTGGACGTGGACTAAATATCAAACACTCACCTGCTGACCAAAAACAGCTAGTGTTCTCTATCATCTGTTAATAATTATAGTAAGTACTAACATTTTATAAATCAGCACCGACAATCTCGGTCACAGGTAAAGTTGGAAATATTACACTAAGAGATTTTTCATGGGAAACATCAACAATATAGGCATTAACCAAATATTTTGAGTCTAGCAAGCCACTACTTTATTTTAATTTTCCAAATAAATTAATAAGTACAAAATAAATTTTAAAAAATGAAACAAATTGGGATTTTTAGCTTTTATGCACTTCACATCATATTTGTAGCATGCATACGTTTATTTAACACTGCTCTGCAAATGAAACATTAAGTCCAAATCTATTAAGGCCTATGGCAGGGGAAATAAAAAGGGAGATCAAATGTGTTGATACTTAAATTGCTTTAGAGAAGAATTCATTTCAGTTATTCTATTAAACACAGACACATCAAAGGATTGGCAAGATTGGATGACCTTTTGGTAAAATGGATGCCTATATATTCATGCAATCTATTTCTGATATAAAGCTGAAAAAAGTTGATAATCTCAAAACAAAATTTTATTTTTGTATGTCAAATCTAAAACTATCTGTAACACATCATGGAACTTCAAATTATCACATCTGAAATATTTTTGTCAGAAAATGCAACACATATTTCAGGGAGGAGAATAAAGAAGAACTAAAACAGGTAAAAATTTCAGGTTATTTATGTTTATCTTGTGTGAAAGAACTTCTTTGTTGTTGCTCAACCCACTCAGTGTAGTAACCAATATTCTCTTAAACTCTTTATATATTTAAAAAAGG
>NC_068982.1:122155625-122169817 GCF_001194135.2 Octopus bimaculoides
ATATATATACATATATATATACATATATATATATCTTTATATATATATATACATATATATATATATATATACACACACACACATATATATATATATAAAAGCACCCACTACACTCTCTGAGTGGTTGGCGTTAGGAAGGGCATCCAGCTGTAGAAACTCTGCCAAATTAGATTGGAGCCTGGTGTTGCCATCCGGTTTCACCAGTCCTCAGTCAAATCGTCCAACCCATGCTAGCATGGAAAGCGGACGTTAAACGATGATGATGATGATGATGATATATATATATATATATATATATATATATATGCATTGGAACAGGTTGTGGCTCTATGGTTAAGAGGTCCCGTTTGCATGGTCCTAAAGTTGATCACATTACACAACACTGTGTGAAAGTAACTTCTACTATAGCCTCAAGTCAGCCATTGCCTGACAGGCTTCTGTAGCGGAAATTATACAAAAGCCTGTACTACATACATGCACTCAGTTGAGTGTATTTTAACAGCATAGGTTAAGGGATGCAAAAAAAGCCTCACTAGGCAGTATACACTCTAGCTACACTACCTGTGCATTTATGTTTATACCAGCCTCACAAGTTTGTTTTTATGTGTCTCTTTATATCTTTTAACTCGGCAGTTCAAGAAAAAGAGATTAATAAATTAAGTACCAGACTGAAATAAGTAGTGGAGTTGATATGATTGGCTAAAACCTTTGAATGCAATACTGAAGCTTTATTGTTGTTCAGTGGAGGCGCAATGGCCCAGTGGTTAGGGCAGCGGACTTGCGGTCATAGGATTGCGGTTTCGATTTCCAGACCGTGCGTTGTGAGTGTTTATTGAGCAAAAACACCTAAAGCTCCATGAGGCTCCGGCAGGGGATGGTGGCGAATCCTGCTGTACTCTTCCACCACAACTTTCTCTCACTCTTACTTCTTGTGCCTGTAATTCAAAGGGTCAGCCTTGTCACACTGTGTCATGCTGAATATCCCCGAGAACTATGTTAAGGGTACACATGTCTGTGGAGTGCTCAGCCACTTGCACGTTAATTTCACAAGCAGGCTGTTCCGTTGATCGGATCAACTGGAACCCTCGACATCGTAAGTGACAGAGTGCCAACAACAACATTGTTGTTCAATGAACAACAGCAGTAGAAGAATATGAAGAAATACATTCAAACTATTGCTACCCTTATTACTAATGCCCAGCTATCAACCTTGTACTATTAAGCAAAAGTTGTTATACTTGGCATACATGTAAAAATCTTGTTTACATATTTATAAGTAGTTCTACAATACTTCTTTTTGGCAGCTTGTAAAGCAAAAGTAAGAGATTCCTAATGAGTTATAAATGAAATATGAAACTAACCAGTTTGATCTTCATTCTAAGCTACCAAAAAGCCTTGCTATCTACTTTCATAGCTAGAGTGTGTGTGTGTATATATATATATATATATATATATACACACACACACACATACATATATAGATATGTATACACACACACATATATATGTATGTATGTATATATCTATGTATGTGTGTGTGTCTGTATATATATGTGTGTGTTTATATATGTATGTATGTATGTATATCTATTTAACTACTTATCTGTCTATCTACACAAATGTGTCGGTGTATATGTATGAATGTATAACACACATATACACATGCAGTCATGCACGCAGACACACACACACATGCACAGCTATGTATGTATGTATACAGGTTTAACAGTTGACTAAGCACTATTACTGAAAATATTTGCAATTTGCTTTCATGTTAAAATCATGCATTTTATGTTTTTGTTAGAGAGAAAACTACGAGAAATACTGAAAAGATTTATATGATGACGTACCATCCAAAAACCTTGATTCCTGTAATTATATGTTCATGCTGGAGATCCAACACTGTCCAAGCCTGTTGGATTGAAGGAATTACCCAAAAACTACAGTTGTCATCTAAACAAAAATAAAAAAAGATAGATAAATTAATAACAAAGGATATCAACACAGAGTACGCCTTATACTCTATTCTGTCTACATTGGTTATAAATGAAAGGATTATATAGTTTAAAACAGTCCTAATCTACAAAATATATTTAAAGACTGCTGGCTTGAAATGTTGGAAACAGAAGCGAAATCTCTCTCATGTTGCACAATACTATCTTAAAATCTTTTTTAAAGAAGGACATACTCTATAATGTAGTCCAGGAGACATGTACAGAAAAAGAAAAGTGAAAAACATAGAATAGGCATGGCATGAATGAATGAATGAATGTTCATGATTCTAGGTTTCCTCATCCAGGACCGAATTAGGGTCAAACGATAACAACAACAAAGACAACTATTATTATTACAATTGGATTAGAGTGGTAAGCTAGCAGGATTGTTAGTGAGTCAGACTAAATGCTTAGCAGTGTTTCTTCTGGTTCTTTACATTCAGACTTCAAATGTGGCAAGGCTGACTATATTTTTCATCCTGTCATGGTCAAACTAATAAGTACCAGTTGAGCAATGAGGTTGATGTAATTGATGAGCCCCACCCAATTTTCAGGCCTTGTGCCTATAGTAGAAAGAATTGTTACAATTGAAGTTAAAGCTATGAGCTGGCAGAATCATTAGAACATTGGGAAAAAATGGCTTGCTCTGTATCATCTTAGATTAAATCTCACAGAAGTCAATTATACATATGCTGAAAAGTTCCTGGCTTTAAGGGTACCACAAAGAGTATGAAAGGGTTGGTGGCCCAACCTTCTGAGTTTTTCTTACAGTGCTTAGAAAAACTGAAGGACTGCTGCAATAAGTGTGTGAATCTGAGGGGAATATGTTGGATAAAATCATAATTAAGCAATCCTCCTGTATTTTCTTTTACCCAAAGCCAGGAACTTTTCAGCACCCCCTCGTAGTTATCCATGTCTTTATTTTCATAGTAAATGTTAGATAAACAAAGGAGGTACTGCAAAAGAAATTTTAAGTGTTCCCATCTCTGTGATGCTTTGTTTCATTTTGTAACCAATCAAATTCCCTGTATATTCAAATCCTGAATATACAGATCAAAAAATATATCCTGTTGATAAGTAAATTTTCTTCCTTGTCTGAGCATTTTTGATGTAAAACTACTAGTTACAATGAAAGAATAACTTCAGCTTATAATAAAAATATATACACTTTACTTCTTTGTACTAAGTTTTTTTTATTTCTTAATTGCACATTCAAATGCATAAATAGATATATACATACACATTTACCTGTCTCTCTACTCAGGTCATTTCTCTCCCTCTTACCCCCACCTCTCTCTATATAAATAATGTTTGTCTTTATGTTCAGTTATAATAAAAATGATTCTAGACTAATCTGATGGGTTAGTCTATACTTTTGTAGAGTACAAATTTATTATTCTTGTGCAAGAATTGTTGACTATGACTTCGAAGTCCCTGTCAACAACATTCCTGTATAAGAATATATATATATAGTCAATTCAAATATATATATATATATAAGAGGTAGACCCAGGAAGACCTGGGATGAGGTGGTGAAGCACATGACCTTCGAACATTAGGCCTCAACGAGGCAATGACTAGTGACTGAGACCTTTGGAAATATGCTGTGCGTGAGAAGACTCGGCAAGCCAAGTGAGACCATAACCTGTGGCCTTTGCCAGGGGTGTAGCCAGCCCACTTATGCGTACCTTTCCTTCATTGGACACTAAACTCTGCTTGCAAAGACCTGTTGGGGCAAGTGAAATCGAAATCGAAACTGAACTGAATTCGATGACTGTCAACCGTGCCAGTGGAGCGCTAAGAGCACATTCCAAGCATGATCATTGCCAGAGCAGCTGTCTGGCTTCCGTGCCAGTGGCATGTAAATAGCACCATTTGAATGTGATCGATACTAGAGTTGCCTTACTGGCACTTGTGCTGGTGGCACATAAAAAAACATTCAAGCAAGGTCATTGCCAGTACCGCTGGACTGGCTCCTGTGCAGGTGGCACGTAAAAAATACCATTTGAGCGTGGCTGTTGCCAGTACTGCCTGACTGGCCCTTATGCCGGTGGCACGTAAAAGCACCCGCTACACTCTCAGAGTGGTTGGCATCAGGAAGAGCATCCAGCTGTAGAAACTCTGCCAGATCAGATTGGAGCCTGGTGTAGCCATCTGGTTCACCAGTCCTCAGTCAAATCGTCCAACCCATGCTAGCATGGAAAGTGGATGTTAAACGCTGATGATGATGATGATATATATTTACACATGCACATATAGTCAGAAGAATGATACACAGTACTTACTATCTAAAATATTAGTATTTGGACTCATTGCAGTACAACAACTGCAATAACTTGGCGAGTTTTCTGTCCATTTCATGTTATTTTCTAGTTCCGGATATTCTAAAAGAAACAAACAAATAAATAAACACACAAACAAATAATTACATAAGCAATAAATAATTTTTTTGAAAAAGAAAAATCAAAGAATTATTTTTTGAATAAATATTTTCCATAATCACAGGAACACATGTAGGCACATGCATGTGCATATACACACACACACACGCATTTACATACACACATGCACTCACACACACACATGTACTCATATACACTCATACACACACATGTACTCATATACACTCATACACACACATGTACTCATATACACTCATACACACATGAAGGAAAACTCCTGTAGCTTTTAACCCTTTTATGGTCATATTACTAATGAAATACACTGCAGATGTATTTCAATGAATTTTGGAAATAATCAACAATTTGAAGGAATTTGGTAAAATAACTTTTTTGTTATCAAGCTGGCAATTGGAATATAACTTAAAAAAAGGTTCTTACATAAAATTATCAGGGAAGATTTTGATTTAAATATGAGCATCTTAAAATAGTTTTGGCTGCTGTGTCACCAATGAAGGCTTTGTGTCAAGGTTAAATCTCTGTAGAATTCAAATTCTTCTGGAGTTAGTAAGTTCAAATTCTAGAGTGAGATTTAGAGAGATATAGGCTCCACCAATTTGACTTGTCTGATAGCACCACATGAGGACATTTTCAAATACAGTGTGCATAAATGCATTTTCAAATATACTGGTATTGCTGTGTGATTAAGAAGTTTGATTTCTGACCAGGTGGTCCTGGGTTCAGTGCCATTGCACAGCATCTTGGTATATTGTTTTACTGGGCTGACCAAAGCCTTGTGAGTGGATTTGGTAGATAGAGATTGAAAGAAGCCCATTGTATGTATGCGTGCACACGCATGCATGCACACACACACATATGTGTATGTTTGTTTGTGTGCGCCCATGTCTTGACATCATGTGATGGTAGTAAACAAGCATCACAAGTGGTGTTGTTTGTTTTCAGTCTTCTGTAGAAAATGTCTGGTCACAGGAAATATTATCTAGCTTGGAAACAGTTGTGGGTTGGCGACAGAAAGGGCATCCAGCCATAGAAAAGCTGCCTTAATAAATTCCATCTGATTTATAAAAGCATGGAAAAGTGGACATACAATGATGATGACAGGTGCATGCACTACCACTTCCATGCACTGTCCATTCTTATACACATATAACATAACTAAACAGACTGAAATGAAATGTTTCAGAAATAAGACAATACAAAATTCAATAGTCCTTACTTTTGATATAAGATTTTTTTCGACGTTCTACAAAAGAGCTATTAAACTGTACATGGGCACGTCTTAATTCTCCTGTGCTGTATTCTGAAATAGCAATATCAAAGAGTATTAAGTGAGGAAGCTGAAGTCACATGTAAGTTCAAACTGCAAGCTCAGTCACAGAATTTTTCTTGGATGGGTTAAAATGTAGCATCATGAGTATTTTCATTGAAATACTAAGTGGCTTTTTTAACATGTCTTCCCTAGCCAAAGGCCCATTAAGCCAATTTCCTGGATTCTATGGTGTATATATTTTTCACCTGGATGTGATGTCAGTCTGGTGCAGGATTACTCATTTTTGCCAGCTGAGTGGACTGGAGCAATGTGGTACAGGAATTGAAACCACAATCTTATGATCATGAGTGTAACACCCTAACCACTAAGCCATGCACCTCCACTTTTCTCTAATATGATAGTATATCCAGTTTTTTGTAGGTGCAGTATGACTGAATAGTTAAGAAGTTTGCTTCATAACCTCAAGGTCCTCAGTTTGATTCCATTGTGTGGCATCTCAGGCAAGTGTCAGTTTCTATAACCTCAGGATTAACCTATCACTTTTGAGCAAAATTTGGGAGGCAGAAACTGTATAGAAGCCCACTGGGTGGGTTGTATTTCAAAAGGTACAATCTTACCACACACTGGTATCATGCTGATTCTGTCTGAAAATTACATTAAGGGTACCTACGTTTGTGTGATACTTGGCTGATTCCATATTAATTCAGGAGCAGATAATTCAGTTGATGAAACAGCTGAATTCTTATTGTTGTACAATGTTGATCCACCGGTCATATATATTAGGACAACCTGCGTCACAGTAAAGTTGGTATGGCCAAATTTGATGTACTGGATACATTATATCTGCATAGTCTAAGTCCTGAACTCAAGGGTCACTCTTATGTGACCAACTCCTCTCAAATAAGCATGTCATAAATTTACCTTTCTTTGGTTTTCATCTAACTCAAGAAATAATGGTTATTCAGAATTTGAGCTGCACTCCAATATAGGAGGGTAACCACTTCCTGTGTTGGGTGTATGGATATGCTGGGTTGGTCAGGATTTCTATACATCCTCTTGACTGCATATTGTACAAAAGAGCAGTATGGTTGGCACCAAGCTGACTACAAGACTTGCAAGAAGAATGTCAAGTCAAACACTAAAGTACTTTAGGGGCTCCACTCCAGACTTATAAGGTTTTCTCCCTAGATGTTGTTTCACCAAGCAATAATGGTATTTACACAGAGTTTGGGGACAGGCCCACTTAACCCTTTAACATTCAGATTACTCTGTCAAATGTAATCCTCATTTATTCAAATTGTTTTGTATTAACTCTGTATTATCTTGTAGCTCTGTGATTTCACTGAAGTGATTGTTTATTTTAAGAATGACATTGTAGGGTTGGTGTGAGAGGCTGGATCTGGCCAGTTTAAATGCTAAAGAGCTGATCAGAAAAAAAATGTTAGACCTTCTTAAAAACAACAGAAAACCTGATTGATAACAGTGTTGCAAATACACAACAGATTTGTTTGGAGTTAATTAAGAGATATTTGGCTGCCAAATAGTAAAAGTGAAATTACAATAGATTAGAGTTCAATGTATCAGTTTTTGGTATCAAACCAAGAAGCATGTAGTTGTGAAGTGAACTTGTTAAGAACACAACCATGTCTACACTCATATACAGGAGATATAAGGAATTATGAGTAACACTGTCCACTTCTCCGCAATAAAGTAAAAACAACAGAATATTAACTATAGTTGGTGAACTTTCAGCTTGATACATTGATGGATTTATTTACTTACCATCAAATAACCGCTGAAATTCATTTGGCCTATCTCTTGGCAAGTCTTTCACCATTTTTAAAGGTGTCTGAAATGAAAAAAAAAAAAAGAGAAAATATCATATGTAAAATAGAATTTCTTAGTTAATGAATTGTTGTTGATTTCTATCTCTTTTAATGTCAAAGTTTTCCAAAATCTAATATCCTCACCTCACACACAAATGCACTCAATCATTCATACACAATTTAAAATTTCAAAAGAATTGAACATTTTTGTCTTAGTAAAATCTTTTGGACCTATAATATTAATGTAATAAAATCCAAATAAAGAAGACATTTTTTAGTACTGATTTCTGAGTTAGACACAAAATCTTAATTAGTGGTGGTGGTGGTGATTAGTTAATGAAATCGATCCCACTACTTGACACATCAGCAGGGTTTGAACTTAAAATGTAAGTAGCTGCAACAAGGAGTTTTCTCCAACACCTGCAATGGTTCTGTCAACATATCACATCTAGGACACCATTAAATACAAATATCAAATTAAATGCACTTACCTCTCCAGCTGGATTGACAACATCTGTTTTTGCACCATATTGTAATAACCTCTCAGCTACTTGCAGTCTGCAAAAATTATGAAAAGGATTGACCATTAATTTTTATAAGGGATACATGAAACAATAAAAGATCTATAGTTTCATTTTATAAAGGATAAAATGAAACTATACAAGATCTAGAAAATGACATTAGCAGAGGAGGTTTTAGAGCAGGGGTGGGAAACTCCTGCAAGCCCATTTAATTTGTCCACAGGCTGATATACTCGTATGTACAAAATATAGCAAATTTTCCAATTATAAAATTTATACAATATTCGTGTGCCTATTTGCGACATAGGTCGCATTTCCATGATGACTTAAAATGGTAGACTCAAACAGAAACTCATCAGATAATTGCCATTTGAATAGAAATTTTGTTTTCACTATAAAACACATATTGCTAGGTTTGTACCACCCTCTTGAGACCCAACTACACTCTAGATGAAAAATATAGAAACCTCATAAGTAATATAAATGTCCTAAATTCAGTGGTGGTGTTAATGAAGATGTTACATGTTAATTTAATGTATTAAATTTACCTTTATTAATGTATATCGAATTATACATAGATATATACAAGATCTACACAGATATAAAAGTTAGAACTTGTGATCTGCCTGTGGACCTTTTCCTTTGTAAACCTTTGTCTGCTGCACTAAAAAGTTTCCCCACCCCTGTTTTAGAGGCAGTTTTGGTGGTAGAGGTTAGAAAAAACATAAAATAGGACAAAATATGTCAAACAGAAGTAGATATGAAATATGATAATAGAAGATATGAATTATTTGACATATGAAAATATACAAATTAGGACACAAAAATATATTAACTGGTACATAAAAAGATACAAACTTGGACATCAAAAGATACAAATAGGACAAGAAAATATATAGAGTAGGACAAGAAAAGAAGAGATACAAACTAGTTCATGAATAGTCTGGTGCAGCCCCTCAGATTACCAGCCCTGGTCAAACCGTCCAACCCATGCCAGCATGGAAAACAGACGTTAAAAGATAATGATGATGATGATGTATATATATATATATATATATATATATATATATATATACATACAACTGGCACCTGTGCCAGTGGCACATAAAAACACCCATTACACTCTCGGAGTGGCTGGCATTAGGAAGGACATCCAGCCGTAGAAACCATGCCAAATCAGACTGGATTCTGGTGCAGCCTTTCAGCTTGCCAGCTTGGTCAAACCACTGAACCCATACCAGCATGGACAACAGATGTTAAATGATGATGATGATGATATATATTGATATGTGAAAGTATTTAACTTGGACATGAGAACATACAATATGAAGACATACAAACTTTGACATGAATATATACAAAATTAGGACATGAATTGATATGAAACATCATTAGAAGTACTAAACAGGGATTGTAATGTTGTTAAACAGTTGTAGAGATAATATGAACCAGGACACATAAAGCTATGGAGATGTGAAGATATGAATACAGGACATGAAAAGACACATGATATCAATGTGTGTGCATGTGTGTGTGTGTAAACAGGTTTGGTGTTGCAAACACGAAAAATAGAACTCAAAACGTGAGTATGTATATTTTCATTAATATATAGCAGAAGCAACAGAGTGACTCAAGTGCTGAGAGTTTAATAAATGCTAGAACTTATGAAACTGGATGCAGAACAAGGAGTTGTGAATTTATATACTGGTGATATATATATATATATATATATGTGTGTGTGTGTGTGTATGTGTGTGTGTGTGTGTATAAATATATATATATATAAAATATGAAATATTACTGGTTTCAAATATTAATAAAAATTTGGAACTTGAAGTAAAAACATTTTGTATTTATCTTCTGTTTAGTGATTAGAACATGTCTGGTGTTTTTTCTGTAAAGCCTTCTTTAAATATAGTTTGATTGTAAATAATTCAGTATAAGGTTTAAGGTTTTTGAGAGAGAGTGTAGTTGTCTATTGTCTAAAAAAAATCACTGTGGGTTCATGCTGAGGGAGTGGCTTAAAAGCATTTATTGAATGGGCTTTATGTCCACCTGTGTTGAATGTTCTTTCAATATGTTTGGAATGTGACCAGCTGGGTGTTAATGGGTGTGTATGTTATGATAAATGTCTTGTTAAGAATTCTATTAAAGAATTAAGGTTTTTCCTTCTCTTTGGTGTGTGTGGGTTTGAACTGCTATGTTTTCTTTTGAGTGTCTCCAGCTGTGTGTGTATGTGTGTATTTTTTCAGTGTATTTTTTCAACTTTCACTCTTATATTATTCTATAATCATTAGTCATATATTGATCCTAATTCAATCAATTGATATATCCATCTTCTAAAAAATTATCTTTGGCCAATAAAAAACACATAAATTTATATTGCAGTAATAAAATAGTCACAATTGAAGAGAATTGAACTCTTTGTTTTAGAATATTTAGTTTGAATTTCCATGTTTTTGAGTTCAGTTCTAACTAGAGTCATCTTTAATTTTCATATGTCTAAGATAAATAAAACAAGAACCATAGTATATCAGGTTCAGTTAAAGTAATGAAAGGAGCAATGGGTGAAGGCAAAAAATTACACAAAGGCACACACACAATGTAACCTCGTGGACATCGGTGGCGATTTTTTCTTCCTCTGTTTTTCCCTTCTTTGGACTTTCCTTGTTTCCGACGAAGAGCTCCGCTCGAAACGTCATACTCTCTCTCTCTCTTTCCTTTCCCGAGCATCTAGTAACACAATCTGTATCACGTCCTCACGTTGTTGTTTTTTGTCTTTTTCCTTTTTTTTGAACTTACACACACACACACACATATATATATATATATATATATATATATATATATATAAGGGCATTACTATACATGAATGCCTCACGCTAAGAGGGACTCAAAAGTCAAACCACCATAATAAACACATTTTTACCGAACGCGTTCTCAGTTAATAAAAGAGTTTGTATGTGTGTGTGTGTGCATGTGTAAGCTCAGACATAATTGTGTAGTTCCGAAGTGTACTTCACAAAACATAGTTTTGGGTTCAGTATCACCATGTGGCATCTTATGCATGTATCTTCTACTATAGCTTTGGGTTGACCAATGAAACCAGTAAAAAAATTTAAAAACCTACACTATGTATCTAGATGAGTTTAATCTCTGCTCATTAACATCATCATATGTTACATTCATGGATATATACATGCTAGAAGAATGTCCATGTATTCTATTGTAAGATTCATTAACTGTTAGCCTTTTAGCATGTAAACTGGCCATATCCAGCCCAAATATTCAACCTGTTTTATGTTTAATTATCCAGATTTAGCCTCTCACACTTACCCTACAATGTCATCTTAAAAATAAACAATTACATCTTCAAAATCTTGTAGTGGCAAGATAATGCATGATTAATTCAAAACAAAGTAAATAAATAAGCATCACATTAGACAGAGTAATCTGAATGCTAAAGGGTTAAGATTATCCAAAGGATTAAAGACATAATTTTCATTAAACATTTTTTTTATATTTGTCATATTTGTAAAGCTCAATTTTATGATAGTATTGAGTTCCTCACTAGATATGCCATTAATCCTTACCTGAATTTATTGGGTAAGGATTAATGACCGTAAAAGTCAATGTCCAGTGAGGCTTTCATCTAAGCCCACTACTCTTCATCATCATACTTGATGCTCAGTCATTTACACCAGTTTGGTTCAAGATGTAGAATACAGAAAGATACTGTGATGGCAAACTTGACATTTGGAAACAGGATCTGGAATCAAAGGGATCTGAGGTAAATGGTAAAACAAAAAAAGTGTAAAACAACATGTGTGGCCAGAAACCAGTGTGTGGTTTATGTTTGTACCTTGAAAAGGTGTTGATTAGCTATTTCATGGGGTTAAAGAGGTAAAGTGAAGAAGATGTAAATTAGCAGCCCAGGTAAGCTGACAGAATTAGGAGGTAATCTTCAATTTAGATTAAATGTTCAGTAAAAATTTATCAAGTTGTGGTTGCTCAGCCCTAGTTGAAAAGATCCACTCCAAAGGCATTGCAGCCATCATTAATTGATCTTTTTTTAAGACATAGTTTATCCACTACATTATCCTATGTTTCTATTTTTGACCTGAGGTGGATTTGGTTGCTATTTTTGACAGGTCAAGTAACTGTGGAGAGTCACCTCATTGATTTGTAAATCAAAAGTGTAAGCCAAAATATTAAGCGAAGGTAAATAGTGGCAATAATAATTTGAAAGTTCTGTCTGTAATTAATTTAATCAGACTTTAGAAGAGAACCAATATAAAGCTAGGAGGAATAGAATTAAACTTGTGACAGGTAATGCTATTCAATTTACTGAAAAGAAAACTATTCTGAGGGCAAAGTATTGGACAAGACTTCTTGAGGAAGTACTTTGCAATGGATGTCCTTCTGATGTCACTCTTTATTTTTCATGTTAAGTACTTTATTCCACTCCTTTGCATATTTAACTGTATTAAATATTTCTATTTTTGGGGAGACAGAAGCAATGAAATTGCTGCCAAAGTGGTGTCAATACTAAGATATGCAAAACCCCCATCCCACCGCCACAGAATGGGCTTCTGTATAGTTTCATATCAACAAATTTCACTCAGAATGCATTGGTCTACCTGAGGCTGTTGTCCAAGATGCTATGCAGTAGGAGCAAACCTGAAAGTACATGGTTGCAACACAAACTTCTTAACCAAACAACCATGAGTACAGATAGTGTAAATACATTAAGTATAGGCTAGTATTATATTTTATTCAATTGGATGCTTGTATGTAGATGAATTCAAGATGAAGAGACAAAGATGGATTGTCAATGCATGGATCTTAACTGGCCTGATACCACCTGAGACTGTCTCTGGTTCTGACGCACAAAACATCTTCTTTGAAGTGTTCTTATTCAAGTTAAAACCTTTCATCATAATCTTCATGTTAGAACTTTTGGTTATGTTTTAAACAGTAATTTAATAATGATTAAATTAGCTTTAAAACAAAATCTCTCCAAATTTTTCATCACATTCAATATTAACTGAAACATATAGGCATAGTACTTCATTAGAAATACAATCATAAAAGATTAAGTAAAGATAAATCAGGATTTAGCAGTGTAATTTCATGATTCTCTCAGCTACATTCTATTCATAGCATTAGAGAGCAGAAGATGACTAAACCAGTTTTGTCAGGATCTGTAAGCAATTAAACAGCTTGTCAATGATCCAAATCAGAGATACATTTCTACATTCATCAAGACACATTCCTATCCTGAGTACATAATTTACAGTACAGCAGACCGAAATAAGTTAAGTACCTTTTTGAAGTGAACACAAGAGTAGAGTGTAAGTTTATGGCTAAATGCCCATGTCTCTGGACATCTATCCACTTTATTATTGCCACTTTGAGAAATTATAACTAAATGAAACAAAATTTTTTACTTTACACTGAATTTATTTTTTACTCACCTAAAAAACCGTATTGCTTCATGCAAAGGTGCTGTTTCTTTCAACTTGTTAACAACATTTGGGTTAATGCCATACTTCAGCAACATCTCGACAATCGGTGCATATCCTCGTATCGAGGCCTCGACAAGGGCAAGGCTGTTGCCTTTTAGTGCTTCTTTATCATGATCAAGGAGGGTAGAAACAGCATCTAAAAATGGATTATCAAATCAAATTAAATATATCCAAATAATTATTAAAACTATTAAAATATTTATAAATCTATTAAAATCCTTAATTCAGTAATGGTTAGAAAACAGTTGATTAGAGAGAAATCCAAGCAAGAACACAAATAAGAGCATGACTAATAGTAATAGAGGAATACCTATATTCAATATATAAGGATTTATTGTGAAATCAATGAGAGTAGAAGAAATCTTACATTTTAAGTAGACCAACAAGGAATCAATACTTAAGGTGTATTGTAATCCTTAATACAACCAATTATATGATTATCCAAGTACTAATGACTAGTTAGTACTTGGATAATCATATGATAATTAGATGGTTCCATCTTTGAAGCAACCTAATTAGTTATAAAGACAGAACTAGTAATAACATATTATCTAAAGAATGGTATGAATGCTTCTAGATTCTTGCACATCTTTTTTGATTGCTGAACAGTCTTGATTGCATTCTCCCCCCCCC
>NC_068982.1:122169974-122181177 GCF_001194135.2 Octopus bimaculoides
AAAAAAAAAACACAAACAGTGTTGATACTATCCCTCCCCTCCCCAGTTGAAAGGACTTTGTCTTGTTTTGCAAGTTACTTGGTAACCTCACTGGTGCTGGTGCCACAAAAAAGCATGCAGTACACACTGTAAAGTGATTGGTGTTAGGAAGGGCATCTAGCCACAGAAACCATGCCAAAACAGATGCTAGACCTTGGCTCAACCTTCTGGTTTGCCAGCTCCAATCACTGCCCAACCCATGCCAGCATGGAAAATGGATGTTAAATGGTGACATTGATGATGATGCTGATGATGTTGACGATACATATCAAATATGCAAGTCAGCATTCAGTAACAACCTGACATCACCAGCCAAATCTCTTTCTTAACTCTTATAGAAGTATTACAAGTTCCTGTATTCCAGGCTTAATACTATCCTCTCCTAAATCCCACATGCCTTTCCAACATTTCACCCACTAAACACATTTCCAAATCTAAATCTGCACCAAATGTTTTCTTTTCAGCTTTTAGCTGGAAATAATTTCAACTAAATATTCTTTTCTACTCTAGGCACAAGGCCCGAAATTTGGGGGGAGGGGGCCAGTTGATTAGATCGACCCCAGTATGCAACTGGTACTTAATTTATGACCCCCAAAAGGATGAAAGGTAAAGTCAACCTCGGTGGAATTTGGACTCAGAACATAGATAAACTACCACTAAGCATTTCACCCAGCATGCTAACGTTTCTGCCAGCTCACTGCCTTAATTTCAACTAAATATTAACTGTATCAACTTCATTTAGATATTCCCACAACACTTTCTAGAGATGCTAAAGATTAAAAATTTGGGCATTTTCCCTTCGCTTTCTCTTACCAACTAACAAATAATAAACAATACAATACTTTACAGTATGATAGAAGAGTAGTTTGCCACTGTGTAAGGGTAGTTTTTAACAATATAGAATGTCCATTATCCATATGAACCGACCAGTTAATAATAGCAGCCAAGCCATTACATGACCATGCAACCAGATAATAGCAGCTAAATCTTCTTCATATCACACCCTTCTCTCTTATAAAAAAAAAATAACACATTGAATAGTTTTGTTTGTAATTACACTATGTGCAAATAAATATAAAATATAAGATAGCCATGGGTGTAGTATTGTGATCACAGGTTTGATAATACAAGTTGACCCGGGTCATATGCAACAATACAACAATCATTATCCATGCTAATCCTTTTCAGTTAGCTCTATTCTCGTCTCTCCTGCAAGATAACTAAAAGAGATTATGGCCATTGCACTGCCTCCATTCAGACTAACAAATAAACAAAAAGTTTTAATAAGGATGTAATCTAGAAGTGTATCACTTACCTTTCTTATTATACATAGCTGCTACATCTAGAGGAGTTGCTGAAACTTTATTAACCATCTGTATATTAGCTCCAGCCTGAAATACATTGAAAAAGTGCATTTAAAAAAAAAAGGTTTTTAGTTCAAATTTCAAGATAAATGAGAGAATATTGATTTCTAGTACAGACACAAGACCACACATTTTAGGAGAATGAAATCAACCTAGATACTTGAGTTGTGTTTGTTTTAACATCCCAGAAAGATGAATCTTGGTGGGATAGTTAGTTGGGTAATATTATTAATTCTTTGTGTTACAAATATATGTAAGATTTAATAATGATACTGTAGTGGTGATCTGAAACCTAACTGCTAGATACTTGGCCAGACATCATGAGTAAACCACCACAGTTTCATGTGATGGATCTATAAATCAACGAATCAGCGTGAGGTTGTGGTGTGATGTGGTTTTCATGAATGCTCAACAATTTAACCTCTTGTCCCCAATAAAAACTGTTTCTAGCACTCAATTCACTTCAGAGTATTGAAGGTGGCGGCTGACTGATTCATTTTCCTTCCCTTTTGCCATGCAGATGGTTCTGGACATTTGTGCAGACAACTTCAGCTTCTCAGACAGACTGTCTGTCCTGAACATTCACACAATATTGCATAAGTAACTTCTATGGATGCAGCATAGTTTCTCTCTCTCCTATTTGGCAGTTTTAAATATTGTTCATTGTAAATAGCCAACACTAAATATCATTATATTCAGCAATAAATATCAAGTTAAATGTTCATAAGTTTGCTTCAGTTATTATTCTTGCAACCAACAATGACATCCATATGTACACTACACATCTATATATATATAAAATTGAGAATATATGTCTGTGTGCCTGCGTGTGTGTGTGTCTGTGTGAATTCCTAAAACTCCAGAACTACACAACCAATTTCATTCAAATTTTACGGTTGTGTTTTAGTAAAAAAACAATTTAACTTCTTGCATACTTCCAACCCACAGCAACATCATACCTCCTCCACTATTTAAGTATTACGTGTCAAAAGTGAAACAAAAACACTCATGTCATTCGAACCAAATAAAAATTACTTGTTGTTAATAAAGCCACCCAACATACTCCTGAAGTGTACCTTCATTGACCAACTCAAATGACATGCAAACCTCTCAACAATACTTATTATCATTATTTCTTATATCAACACAAGTCAAACATTTATAAGAATGAAGGTAGTTGTAATGAAAGCATGTTGGTAGTAATAAACAGTTATTGTTTTTGTGTAGCCCCAGATCAGTTCTATTCAGCAAAGCTAGGACACAGGTAGTTGACAAAATAATTAAGAGCAGCCCACAGATTTGTTCTTGCTGATAAACTATGCCTCTGCCTAGCTGAGGGTTGAACATGTAATTTAAGAATATAGAGTGCAGTATGAAATTTTCGGCATGTTGTGTTCTCTCCATGTCCAGTCTATTTATACCTGTAAATTCTGCTGGTGACCTTAACAGTCTCTCTCAGATGCTATACCTCTTGTTGATGATAAAGTTGTGTGTTGGTTGTTATGAAGATGCGACATGTTATGCTTCTGTAGTAATAACGTGTGTATTGTACATATGTTTGTAAAGGGGTGGGTGAATACTCTAATATGATATTGTAATGTCTTCCAAATTAGTTTCAGTGACAACTTTAAATTAAACTGTGACTCAATGAAGAACATTAGCATATATTTTAAACTTCAATGTACTTAGAAACATTCAGTTAATGTGGTCATCAAAATTCCATATTCCACAGACTGATGTAGAATTGCTGTATAAAATCTCAATATACTGTTGCCTGTTAGTCTATGTTGGTTGAAGGCCTTCTTATCAATGCTGGAAAAGTGAACTTCTTAACCATTCAACCATACTGCACCAGCAGAGGGGCAAGCATGAGTGTGTGAAGCTAAGAAGTTTGCTTTGCAACTATGTGGTTTTGGGTTCAGTCTCACTGCACAGCACTTTCAACATGTATTTTATTATCATCCTAGATTGACCAATTTCTAGAGTGAATTTGGTAGACAGAAACTGTGTGGAAGTTTTCTCTTAACTAAGTAGTTTGGCAAAAAGAGACTGATGGAATAGATACCAAATGTAAAATATGTGCTGGATTCAATTTGTTCAAATAAATCCTTCAATACAATGGTCCAATATAGCCACAGTTCAATGCCTGAAACAAGCTAAAGAAATAACAGAAAAACATGTGTGCATGCATGTGTGTGTGTGTGTGTGTGTGTGTGTGTGTGTGTGCACGTGTGTGTGCGTGTGTGCGTGTGTGCTCACATTAATATTGATTTTCCACATCTCTGCCAGTTATCATTTGAGTAAAACGATGATATGATGATTGTATCACTGTGAAATTAAAAAAAATCCCTTATTTGAAAAATAGGTAATGGTTGGCATCAAGAAGAGCCTCTGGCAGTGAAACCCTGTCTCAAAAAATATGGTAAGATGGACATAAAATGAATGAACATACAAAGAAAAAAAAGAAAAGAAAAAGAAAAAGCATACACTTTACATTCATTCATTCAAGTGGTGATGTTTTTAGTTGAATGGAAATGATATTACACTAATGCTTTGTGAGAGATTTGAAACAAATATGAAATAGCTACCGTTAAAAGTTTCAGCATAACTAAAACTCTGTTATCACAGTCACATTGGCAAGCAATATGGAGAGGTGTATTACCATCACTGTTCTGTATGTTCACCTGCAATTTAAAGAAATACATTCATTTAGAAGATTGATACAAACACACACACATTTATAAGGGAAAGTAGAGGATTATTGAAACCCCCCACCACTGTCTATCGTTTGCTTCAGTACCAATACCTAGCTCTTGGGTGCAGTTAGAAAATCCTCATGGCTGCAAACATTTGAACCAGTTCTCTGGTCCAAGAATAACTCAATGCTTTGATGTATTGTTGCCTGTTGCATGTATCCAAGTTTAATGCCAGTACTCGTTAGAGGGTACAGGTGGAAGTGGTTCTTCAGCTGAAGGTCTCTTCTGAATAAGACAATAAACTAGCTCAGTAAATAACACTTCAACTGACTGTCCTATTTTCTGACATGTGTGCCTGTGTCCAGGAAACAATTTATAGTGAACAAAGCAGTGGTGATACTATTACTATATGCAGTGGAATTGTGCCAGTGATCAGGTTAGAAATGTGTGATGGAAACTAATGATACTGTATAGTATACATATACAAAACTGTTAAAAGAACACAAAGTGAATACAACTGTATAAGTCTGTTTTTAAATGTCTAACATGACTATTCTGTGATAAAACTGTTAAATTATCAATGTTGAGGTGGTGTTTGAATTTTCTCTGTTAATAAATCATTAATGAAAAAGATTTTTTAGTAAGGATACCTACTTTACTTCCATTTTGCAGAAGAAGTTCCATCAAGTCAGCTCGGCCACAAAACACAGCCATATGAAGAGCGGTATTTCTGGAAGATAAAACAGTATTAAATATACATCAGAATCAAATGAAAGTCCTCTGGAGAAATACTGTAACTGTATATTTCTAAATTATCAACTGAGATTCTAGTGTGTCTAAGCAGATTGATACTCACAGTGGTTTATTGATGGACATGCACTTTCAAACACTCTATGGGAGATGATTACCAGAAGGAAGAGAAACAAAGTTGATAATTATAATCTCACATTGGCTTATGGCCTTAGATTTATAAGGTAAGGGATTCTGTTAATTAATTAATTAGATAATTAAGTGCCTGACTGGTATTTCATGACCATATTGTGATATAAACATAAACCAGAGTATATTAAAACAATCTGGCTACAATATTTAGAGACTGTGTCTGTCCAGGCTGATAAGGGAGATCAAAGCAAACTATCTAGATTTAATTATGAAAGACAGGAACAAATATTTTAACTAATAAAGTAAAAGGACCTTAAAATGAAAATAAGCAAGATATAGAGTGTAAAAGTTAAAACAGTAACAATAGTTATTGCAGCACTAGGTTTGATAAAGAAATATATGGACAAAAATATAAAAACCACACCATGGCTTATAAACTCTACACAGTCAAAAAAAAATAGCCCTGCTAAGTATAACCCTTGTCCTATGCAAGAAAATTTCAATTTAATAGTAGTACATATCATAAGTACACTTTCTGCACAACACAGATAATACATACTCAACACAACTGACCTCCAATAATAGCATACGGGCCCCTACATATGTACTTTATAGAATCAGCATCTAACACTAATGCATCATGCAACACACACAAAACACAATCACCAAACTGTTACAATTTACCATCCAATATACATTGTGTTTATATATTACTAAGCAACTCTATTGTAACCTTCTCATCTTTTTTTTTTTCCACAAAAGTAAGTCAGGTATGGTGTAAGCATGGTTGTGTGGTTAAAAAGCTTGCTTCCCAATCATGTTATCTTGAGTTCAGTCCCACAATGTGGCATCTTGTGCAAGTGTCTTCTACTATTGTACCAGGTCAACCAAATTTTTGTGAGTAGATTTGATAGACAGAAATTGAGAGAAGGCCATATATATATATATGTGTGTGTGTGTATGTCTGTGTGTCTGTATGGTGTTTGTCCCTCTTCATCTTGATATCATGAGATAGTTGTAAACAAGTGTAACTGTCATAAAAGTGGTATCATTTGTTTCTGGTCTTCTACGAAAACATGTCTGCTCATGGGGAAATATTACCTTGCTTGGAAACAAGTAAGGGTTGGCAAAAGGAAGAGCATCTTTCTGTAGGAAATTTCCCTCAACAAATTCTGTCTGACCCATGCAAGTATGGAAAATTGGATATGATGATGATGATGATGATGATTCAGAAGAGGAAGGGCAGCATCCAAAGATTGATGGTAAGAAGTGAGGAATTTATCTTCAGACAGAAAATCTGGCCTGAATGGTCACAACAGAGCAGACTCCACTAAAAGCACCCTCGAGAGCCACAAGTGGTGGTGTTAAAATGAGTGATAGATTAAGTCTACCATCTATTTCTATCATATAATGAATAA
Organism: Octopus bimaculoides; assembly: GCF_001194135.2. NCBI lineage: Eukaryota > Metazoa > Mollusca > Cephalopoda > Octopoda > Octopodidae > Octopus > Octopus bimaculoides. The sequence goes on from NC_068982.1 coordinate 122,176,374, forward strand.
TATCTCTAATACCTGACAACTCCATCAACTGAAAAGATCACTTATTTACCTGTAATTTTTTGATGTTCATTGGATGAGAATTAATCTAATACAAGCAAAATCTCATACCTATGCACAACTCACTACCACCACAACCAACTTCAAGCAACCACAAAATGAATAAAGGCATAAGGTGAGTCCTCTCTTGAATATGACTCCTGTCTATTGAAAGTAAATTTTTCTTAACCATTTTGTTACCGTATTTCTGCTGGAATATACTGACTTTGTTTCAATTAATTTTGAAAATATTTAGGAAGTTAGTAAAATAACTTTGTTTGGAACAGAGTAACATGAAATTTTGATTGAAGGTTTTAATTTAGACCACTTTAGACAGGAAGTTTATATCATAGAACAAGGGGCAGTCTCAGGTGGACTGATATCTAATGGGTTAAAACATTTGGCACCATAGATACAATGAAACATGGTAAATTTGCTCAGAAGACATGTGAGCTAGCAGTGCTTAGCTTGCTACATATAGTTATCTATAAACTTCTCACAATCCATATTCAGCTCATTCATCATGTTAACAAATTTAATGTAGTGAACCAAGAAATTTTAATTAACATTACATTGATGACAAGAAAGAAGAATCAGGAACCTAACAAGTAACAACTCTGTTTAAAAGTAAAAGAAATAAACAACAGTGGAAATAACCTTGAAAGTTTAATTAATTTAAATTAATTAAAAAACAAATGTAGGAGTCTGTGAGTCTGATCTTGACTGTATGGTGACAACTCAAGATATGTTTTGATCTTATTAGACCTCTTCAGAGAAGTATGGTTTATATTTATACTGCCAGACAAAATGACTTGATTGATATATTGACCTTTCGATGAATAAAATCTGAGTGGCATAATAACTTGAAAGAAGGATTAGGTATCTTGTGGTGCTACAGATCATAATAGGAACAGTCACTGTATAATTTAGTAAATATTAAATGGTCTGATAACTTAAAAGAACTAGGTACAATGTGGAAGTACATTGTGAATAATTGCAGAGACAGATACAGTAAAATTAAGTCATATAATAATCATTTAACTGGATCTAGTAAAAAATACAAACAAAAACAATGAAAAAAAAACAAAACAAAACAAGGAAAAAACCTAAAAAGGTATTCTAATTTAAATCAGAAAACAGAGGAACAACATACAACAAGGCATTGAGTCCAGTACTCTACCATTTCTGTGATTCCACTACTTTCTGCCACCCCACCATCTATTATAACAACAACAAAAATAGAAGCAACAATTGGATGAAAGTAATATTGCTAACATGATTGTCTTAGTCTTGCACCTTAGAAATTGAGAAATATTATTGTTTAGATAGAAAACACATAGGTAAAGATATTATCTCAAAATATTTTCTCTGTGTAGAATAACACACTTTTACCAAATTTTAACAATGGTATTTGTTTCTCATTCTTTCTTTGATTTTAATTTCAAATAAAATGAGTTGCTGCCATTTTCAGAAGAACAAATTTGGAGAGGAAAAAAAAAGAAATATAAATTGCTTTTTACTAATCATAACTAATTTACTTTGCTCAGAGCAATGAACAAGAAATTTGTAAGAAATCAATAACTTTAAGATTAGAAATAATAGGAATTTTCTATTCCAGAAATTCCTGCTATATTGAGACTAAGTGGAATATTTTAAGAAAATTGCAACACAAAATTACTTTTATCAGACTTTCACAGTTTCAAGATGAAGGATTTGAGATGAAATCAATATGTTTAATTTCAAATTGTTGTTTGTATTCCTTTTCTTCTTTATAATCTTCTCTCTGTCCAGTTCAGATAGTTGTAATTGGCCTGTTTTCCAACTATATTATATTTTGAAGTCATATACTTGTTTAAAATATACATCTACACTTAGTCATTTATTCTTCCCTGCTCTCTCTCTCTCTCTCTCTCTCTCTCTCACACACACAAGCATGTGCATGCATGCATACACACAAACATATGCACTCAGAAATACACAATGACACTTGAAACTGCTTATGCAGGTTTTTAACCTTTCAAAGATTGGTAAAATAGAAAACAAAAAACAAAAACAAAGGTGAGGGAAAAATATGATCTAAACCTACTGATCAATAAAATAACATTTTTGAAGACATGAATATAAATATTCTGTTAAAAATATTTTTCTTAATAGTAACAACATTTTTATATTCACCAAATAAGGTGTGTAATGTGCTTTTGTTGTTGTTAGAGTCTAAATAGAAATCAAGGTTGTTGTCTTAAATAAACAATATGTGTCTGCTTATCATAGTTCTAATCATTCTCACCAACATAACTAGAATAATCACTGTCATTATTCTTGCTTTCATTGTCATAGTTGTGATTATCATAATGCAGTGGTTTCCAAACTTTTTCAGGTTGCTGCCTCACCTTGACACCTGGGCCACTTTCCTAGTGCCCCTACCCTAACTAACCACCACAAACATAGACCTCCTTCTGAAGTAAATTCAAAGCAACTGTATTTTACAAATAAAACTTAACCTAATGAACCCATTATTTTGTTGTTTTTACATAAATCGCTACCCCATTATTGCCTCACTTTTTACATGAATGTATGTATGTACTCTTGATGGCCATTAGCATGCATCACTATGATACTGGCAATGTTGTCTGTTTCCAGTCTTCCATGGTCAGACATAAAAAACACATCTGACCATGGTCAGGTATTACATCACCTATTTCAAGGTGAGGGTTGGTGAGAGGAAGGCCATCTGGTTGTACAAAATCTGCTTCAATAAATTCCATCTGACTCATGCAAGCATGGACAAGTGAATGTTAAAATGATGATGATGATGATGATATGTGTACGTCTGTGTAGAAACATTCAGTAAGACCCATAGTGGAGTACTTGCTTGTATGTATGCAGTAGTGTTCCAACTGCAGACAGAGACATCCTAGGCTGGATGTATTTGACTGATTGTCAATGATTTATTCTCTAAAAACTGGGCCAAAAATGTATGCTTTTCCCCTTTTTACATTCTCTACTCTTCTGACTTGGCCCACTTGCCTATGTCTCACTTGTTCCAGTCACTGCACTGTGTCTAACTGCACAAAGTTTGTGTAAATTACTTTGTCTAGTATTTTCTCCTTAGGACTATAAATCTCTAGAATCCTCTCTCTTCTCATACTTTTCTTGCAAATGTTGATCTGTTTATACTGAGCATCAACTGCATCATTCTCACCAACTAGGTAGGGTCACAAAGGTTGGACACTGGCCATCTTCTGGTTAATCATTTAAAAAAGCAATGTAATGGCTTTATAAGTAAAAAATTATCTTTTATGTTTTACTTGTTTTAATCACTGGACTGCAGCCATGCTGGGATACAGCCTTGAAGGGTTTTAGTTGAACAAATCACCTCCAGGACTTCTGTATTTATTCTTTTTCAAAGTACTTATTCTATTTATCACTTTTGCCAACCCATCAAGTTACATGGACATAAATAAACCAACACAATTTGTTAAGCAGTGGTAGGAAACAAACACAACATGACACACACACACACACACACACACACGCACATGATGTGCTTCTTTCAGTTTCCATCTACCAAATCCACTCACAAGGTATTGGTCAGCTCAGGGCTATAGTAGAAGACACCAACCCAAGATGTCACACTGTGAGACTGAACCCAAAACCATGTGGTTGGGAAGCAAACGTCTTAACACACAGCCATACCTAAGTTTAAATCCTGTAATATTTGAGGCATTGTGGTCAAGCCCCTACTGAGGCACCACTTTCAATTCATTAAAGAGTTTCTTGTATACATAAATCATTACTTACCCTTTAAAATCCTGTTCATTGGGATCAGCAAAAGAAGCAAGTAACAACTGGCTGATTTCTTTTAATTCTGAAATTATAGGAAAAATAATAGATTTTTATTTTGTTTTTGTTTTATTTAATTTGATTTGAGAATTTTTTGGATCAATATGTCTCTGTCTTTTATTATTTGTATTGTATGTGCTTTGGTTTAAATAGTTATTTATGTTCAACTCTGTCCAAACCTTTTTCTCAACCTTGTCACTGATACCTTCCTTCTTCCAGTTCCCTACAAAACTCCCCATCCTCTTTTCTTGCTTACCATCCCACATTCCTCCACCTAGAATCATCACCTACTCTCTCTTCTGTTCACCCTCATTAATAGGAGCCACTTTAGGCCCTTAGTCTAGCAACTTATGAAGCAATCTTCACTAGTTCTGCTGCCATGAAGAAGCATCAAGCACATTCTGTAAAATAGTAGGCATTAGGAAGGGTGTCCAGCCATAGAACCCATACCAAAGTGGACATTGACAGATAATTCGCTTCTTTCCTTCAACTTCTCAGGCCCTGTCAAACTGTCTAATCTATGCTAGCATGGAAGCTGGACATTAAATGACTATTGATAATGATGATGATGATGACGATGATGACGACAATGATGATAATGGAGAAGTGATTTTATATTCTTGTAAAACTTGGATTAATGCAAGATTAATTTGAGAGCATGAATGATCATATCTTTTATGTTACAACTTACAAACATCAACATGCATTTATGTTGCACCTATATGTACATACAAATATTCATGCATGGCTGTAGAGTTAAAACAATTACTTTTCAACTGCATGGTTTTGGGTTCTATCCTATTGTTCAGCACCTTGGGCTTATACCATGACCCTGGGTGAACAAAAGCCTTGTGAGTGAAGCTTGGTCAACAGAGGCTATGTGGAAGCCTGTTAGAAGAAGATTAATCCATTACATAGTTTAACA
>NC_068982.1:122181316-122182491 GCF_001194135.2 Octopus bimaculoides
CTAAGCCATTAAAATGCAAAACATTACATACCTGCAAAACTCATTCAGTTATTTGATCAACCAAATTCCCTGCTCATTGAATGAGTGTGTAACTGAGCATTTTGCAGACACATGTACCTTTTATGTAATTCTTAAACAGAATCAAGGTATATTGAACCAAGGCTGTAGAAAATAACATTTAACCAGGATGTTGTGCAGTGAAATTGAATCCTGGGCCTTATGGTTGTGAAGAGAAGTTCTCAACCATTCAACCATACAGACACACATCCACTACAAAGTCCAGTCCTTATTGTGGTGTGATAGCTAGTGTACCTCAATGACCCAGAGAACTGCTTCAGCAGAACACAAGCTCCCGACAGGGTTTTTCATTCTGGACCAGCCAAAGGATAGAGGCCAAACTAATATGGACCACCTCTTTCTAGAGATGAAAATGGGTTTGTGTAGGGCAAACAAGCCTACCTTGAAAAAGAGTCAAGTTACAGAAGCATCAATGACAATTTGTAACCAACAAAATCTGGAGAAAGAAAGCCTTCCCTCAGGAAAAGAATGTGATGCAGTTGCAGAAAAAATCCAAAAGAAAACCAACATCCTGCACCACACACCAGGCCTTGATCTGGAAACCATAAGGAAGGCAAAAGAGAGGGTGACCCAGAAATTGGTGAACCAAAACTAAAAAAGCAAGGATCCAAATGGAGAGAAGTACAAATGAAAACCCAGTCAAAAACAGTGAAGAAAAGTTGATGGCCTATACTTCATATGGAGCAAAGGGTTTAACCCTTTGGAATTCAGATTATTCTGCCAATTATAAAGCTTATTTATACAAATTGTTTTGAATTAAGCATGCATTAGTTTGTAGTTTTGAGATTTTGATGATGTGAATGTTTATTTTCAGAATGACATTGCAAAGTAGGTGTAATAGGCCAGATTTGGCTGGTTTGGACAAAAGAGATTGAATATTTGGGTTGGATATGACTGGTTTAAATGCTAAAGGAGTAAGTAAGTAGTAACAGAAACACAGATACAATTAGATATAGAAGGAAATCTACCTATTTCAAAAATATGACAATGAAATAAAAAATATAAAATATAAATGCAGCACATTTGTTTGTTCTAAATACCAGCAGGACAGGTTCTAGTGTCTACAAACATAAAGACAGTCATATACCACCAATAAT
>NC_068982.1:122184777-122202733 GCF_001194135.2 Octopus bimaculoides
TATATGTATATAACAAAAAAAGGAGGAGGAGAATTTCGATTATCCCCACGTGATGAGTTGTAATGCCAAAAATATGCATATAAAATAAATGAAGGAAAATGCACATATTTTACACAATTTTGATATATATATATATATATAACAAGTAGATATATTTTTCAACACGTAAATGCTGATAGAACAGCATATATAGGATAAAATCCTTTTAGAGCAGAAAAGTTTGTCGGCAACCAGCCATCTCATGGCTGGTTGCCGACAAACTTTTCTGCTCTAAAAGGATCTTATCCTATATATGCTGTTCTATCTTCATTTACGTGTTGAAAAATATATCTTTCTACTTGTTCTACAATACATTTTGATGCTTCAAAAACAGACTTATGTTTGTTTACATATGACTTAATACATATAATGCTTGAATCGTCTTAGAGAGCATAAATCAGGGAGAAGATGCACTTGTATAACTGTAAGTAGAGTGGGTATATTGTCTGAATTTTATAGTGTTAATTATCCATCACAGCTGGTCTTACCAATCAGTTTTGCATGAAGTTATATAATGGCTATCTCTGATGAGTGTATACCATATAACTGGTTTGTTGCCTAACACTCCATTATATAACTTCACACGAAAATGATTGGTAAGACCAGCTGTGATGGATAATTAACACTATAAAATTCAGACTATACACACATATATATATATATCTATACATATAGCTGCTGGCTCTCCAGACCTCAGTCAAACCGTCCAACCCATGCCAGCATGGAAAACGGATGTTAAACGATGATGATGATGATGACGATATATATATTTTATAAGTGAAATAGTATTGAGTTTGTTGACTGGTTTCGCTTTCACTAATCATGACATTGAAATTATTGTAATTTCATATTTTCTTAAGATTTTAGACCATGTTGTGTGTGGAGAAGTTTGTGATTGAATCTTCCTAAGAAAATACGTTATTACAATAATTTCAATGTCATGATTAATGAAAGTGAAACCAGTCGACAAACACAATACTCTTTCACTTATAAAATATATATATAAAAACGAAATATATTAAAACTATGTAAACTGTGTGCATTTTCCTTCTTATATTATATATATATATATATATATATACATATATATTCATTTGTTCACACACACACACACACACAAATAGTGAGAGAGATAGAGCAGATAGATGCTTATGAATACTGAAAATTCAATTTGAATTCATCTTAGTGAAATATGTAATCATGGAGAGTGCATGAGAACTCAACAGGCAGTTGATGCTACAGTTGTGAGTCTATATGAACTACACGCACAAGAAGAAAGGGGCAGCAAATATCCTGCATAGAAAATATAGGGTACACACACACACAACAGCTGAAATGAGAGCTAACTTTAAAATACCCAGAGAAAAAATATCCCAAAGAAAATGTGTTTATATTACTATGACCTACACTAGGATAGAGAGGCTTTAAGAAATTTGCATGGCATGGCATGGCAAACAAGAATTGTCTAAAGAAAGAGTCTTTGTGTGATAGACTAACAGGGGTTCTTCATAGGCCAACAGGACATATGTAGTTTAGTGACAATACCTTTATTCACAAAGAAATTACTATTACCAGTAGTTTTTACTGAAAAAGCAGGATTATGTCATTTTGCGGTTATATTAACAGAAAGTGTTATATCAATTTATTTCTCTTACTAAAATCTTTTTTGAATTATTAAATATTTCATCTGTCTGGGCCAGGGGGGAATGTGTTTTTTTATTTTTTCTATTTTTGAATTATGCTTCACTTAATCAAAATATTTGGCTCTAATGCAATAGAATGTCTTATTAAAAAAAAATTAATAGAGATATTCACTAATTAAAATAAAGCCAAATAACATATGGAAGCTTAATAAATGAATAAATTTAGCAAATACACATATATTAGTCCAGTTGCCTATAGTGATACATAAAGTGAAACACTTAAACCTTTTAACTGTTTTCATTACCTTATTTCTGTTGAAATACATTCTCTGCTTTGAGTAATTTCATAAAATAAATAATTTAGTTAAGTTACTTTTTCATTATTAAATTGACTTTTGGAACATAGATTAACAAGAAGTTTTGACACAAAGTTATAATTTAGATTGGTTTAGAATAGGAAGTTAGTATCATAGAACCAGGGATTATCTCAAGCAGGTTGTTTTCAAAAGGGTCAATAAACAGACCATAAAATGTTGCAAGTAGTCATAAGATAACTAGTGTCCCAAACTTAGTCAATTTAAAGGTTTGTTTTGTAACAAACCTCAGTATCATATAAGTATTTTCATTACTGATGTTTGAGAGCAAAAAAAAAAAAAAAAGATACTGAACAAAGATAAGGATTTACACCCAGAAAACAAAATGATGAAAATAAAATCATAAAAAATACATGAATGTGATTCAAGTTTTTATCATTTTAAACAATGCCATACATCTGTATATTGTTATCTTTTATCTTCTTCTTTTCCTTGCTTCAGTAATTTGACTGTGACCATGCTGGGGCACTGCCATTGAAGGGTTTTAGTCAAACAAATTGACCCCAGGACTTATTTTCATAAGCCTGGTACTTATTTTATCAGTTTTTTGTTTTCGCTGAATCACTAAGTTATGGGGATGTAAATACACCAACACTGGTTGTCAAGCAGGGGTGGGGGACAAACACAGACACAAAGATACACACATAGATACACACACACACACATACGCACTCTTTTACTTGTTTCAGTCATTTGACTGCAGTCATACTGGAGCACCACTTTAATAATATATACTGCCATGCAGCGGGACTGAACCCACAACCATGTGGTTGGGAAGCAAGCTTACCACATAACCATGCCTGTGCCTTTAAAAAATATGGAATGCCTCTCTGTATCATTCCAATTTTAATGTATGTAGTGCTGAAGCAAGTACATATATGTACTTGTTATATATACCTTAAAACTTCTGATATGTTTAAAACACAAGACTTCATACAACATCTAATACATAACACCAGGAATTACATCATTGGCAATAACCCATGCAAATATGATAGAATCACCTTGTCTTTCAATAACTTACTATATCTGTTAATAGGTGATTACTAATTTAAGGGAAGGAAGAAATGGAAGTTATAACATTCCATTCCTAAGTGCATTAGTAATGTAAACAAACATAAATAGCCATGCCTGAAAATGAAAATATTGCTGTAAATTTGCTACTCATTACTCATTATCCTATGGAACTAATCTCTGCAAGTCTTATTTATTTTTACTGGATTCAGTCACTAAACTGAAAATATGCCTTATTCTTGGTTGTCTATCATATTTCTAGCCTCATCTAGGATGCTTTATAGGAATATTAAAGGCCTTATACTTGATTGGTACTTCACTTCATTGAGAAAGAAGGAATGAAAGGCAAATTTGGCCTTAGCAGGATCTGAATTTGGAATACAAAGGATCTTAACTACATACCACAGGCTTTAATGATTCTGCCAGTCCACTGCCTATTATATAGACTGATACCTTGGAACTTATTTGATCTAATTCAGAGGTAGATGAAATGCAAAGTCAAGAAGATCTAAAGGGAAGCAATTTACATGTAAGCAACTTACATAAAATATCACAAGATACTTTTGTCAACACACACACACACACACACACGTGTGTGTGTGTGTGTGTGTGTGTACATATGGGTTTCTGTACAGTTTCTGTCTGCAAAATTTCACTACAGCTTTGCTCAATTTGAGGCTATAGTAGAACATTTGTCTTCTGATGTACAACAGCTTAACTCTATAAAACATAGCTTACTAATTACTGGGTGTAACATTGAATGAATGAATGAATGTTTTCATCCTCAAAAGGAAGTTCTGGGACTTCAGATACATGCAGAAGCAGTACCACAGCCGATGAGGGTTATTCGAGGTGTGGTTGTTGCTGGTTAAAAACTCTTCTTATCTATTTGTTTCCATTTCGAGCTCTCTTGGAGATGAACAGAGTCATGACCCACCTGAGGTATTTTCTTATCTGAGTTAATGCCAGGATTGATACTGTTTGCAGGCACTTACAGCTAGTGAGGGATTATAGTGCTGGCTGCCTTCTGCTCCATGTTGCTCTTAACGAAATCATAAACCATGGCCTAGATGCCACAGGCTTCTGTTCCCAGTTTGAGCCAGCAAGGCTAGACTGAAGGGACAGTAAAAAACCTGACAGCATGATGATTTTCCCATTCTGTGGTGGTAGGACCCCCATCTACTGGGATGTAGCATGCTGTGACACCTTCTCCAGCAGCAACTTGGTGTGTTCAGCTACCAGTCTAGGATCCACTGCTCATTAGGCTAAGAAAAGCAAACTATATTGGTCACTCTCTGATAGTTTTATGGTCAAGCCAGGGGCATAGGAGACCTCTGGTGTGTTTGGCCCCTGGGCCATATCCTCACTCACCATTATTGGGATGGAGATGGCTATCTGCAAGTGTGAGCCCTATGAATCAGAGTAGCTGTTACAGCACATCTCCCTTGGCTTGAAGTTGTCCTTCTAGTCTGGATACCTTCCAAAACTGCCAAGCTCAGACTATCCACCAAGTTATAATAGCAAATAGTAACACAACACAATATTAACACAACATGAAAGGCCTTCACATGGCTTCTATATAACCATTATTTATCTCTGTTTTCTTTTGAAAACAGTTAAAATAGTGACTGTTAAATTAAGTCATATTCTCTTAGCCAATAAGATATCAAACTTCCCATTTAGCCACTCAGCCTCTTAATCTCACAAACCAATGAAAGAGCTTCAGAGTGGTCATTAAGCCAGCTAGAAATAGCAGTCAAATCTCTCACAAATCGAATCTATCTTCTTTAAAAAAGGATTACATATTAGTTAATGTATCCCTAGATTTACTTGGTGTGTAAACAAGAGTGTTCATAGGTGGAATGTATTTGATCATTGGTCTACTTGGAGTAGGGTTGATAGAGGTGGGTGGGACTAAACAACAAAAAGAACAATCTCTTGACTTGATGGATTCAACAAAACAAAATTTAAAAAAATATATCTATTTCCTTTACTTACTCCTTAAAAGCAAAAAAATAATGTCAAGACTTCAATGTTTATTTAACAAACCAAGTGGTAGATGACCTGTTACTACCCGACAGCAGCATCTCGAATTTCTCTCTTTTAATCCACACCCATTAGCTCCTTACTTCACTCACTTCTTCTTATCTCCTTACATCACTCACTCCTTCCCTTCCTCATTCTCTTTCTACTTCCCTATCTCTTTCTCTCACTTATAAATCTCTTCCCTTCCCCCATTACTCACTCAATCACTTTATGAGCATTCAACTTAATAAAGACACAGAAAACACATCAATGATTTATTAATAAGATCTCAGCCTCATCAATAACCACTAATCTTATTTGTAGCTCTCTGTGTTTTTGTTAGAAAGTACGTCAAACTCTAAATCTACAATTCTTAACCAAGAGAAAACAATTTCAGGATTCCAGGGGAAAATTTGGCATTTCCTCATCACCGTTTTAACATCCCCTTTTTCTATGTTTGCATGGGCTGGAGGGAATTTGTTGAGGCAGATTTTCAACAGCTAGATGTCCCTTCTATCACCAACCCTTACTTATTTTCAAATAAGGTACTATTTCCCCATGACCAGACATGTTTTCAGGGCAGACTGGAAAAGAAAGGCATTGCTTGTATGATGGTGACACTCACTTACAACTATCACAGAATGTCAAGGCAAGGAGATAATAACACACATCATCATCATTCAATGTCTGCTTTCCATGTTGGCATGGATTGGATGGTTTGACAAGAACTGGGTAACTGGGTAGCTGCCCAGATTCCAGTTGTCTATTTTGGCATGGTTTGTACAGCTGGATGTCCTTTCTAACACCAATCACTTCCCAGTGTACCAGTTGCTTTTTATGTGGCGCCAGCATGGGTGCTTATATATACATATATAGTTATGGCATAGTCTGTTAAGAACATAGTAAAGTACAGTATAAAGCTCGTCCACCTTCAGATTTCACCTAGTGCTATCTGGTAGTAGTATTATACATACTTCCACATTTGCATTTGGGCTTCTGTCATGTGTGAATAGATAATTGAAAGAATTTGGAGTCAACAAGAAGGAGTAGAGTTGGACATTTATTTTCAATAATTACAATTATTTCCATGCAACGTAGTTCTCCAGGCTTGTAAGTACTTGATTATGCAACTGTTTCCCTGCATTATAAGATCTAGTTGTGTTTCCTCAAGTGATATGTAAATATTGTCTCCGTAAGTTCAAATTCTCAGTTTCAAGGGCATCCCCACTGTCTGTCATGGCCTGGAGTTAGTAGCAGCCACTGAGTTTATCAAAGGATGTGTTGTGGCAGAAAGTCCATTGGCAAACTGGCCACTACGAACTCCAGGCCATGACAGACAGAGGATGGCCTTGAAACCGAGAATTTGAACTTATGGAGACAATATTTACATATTGTCTGAGGAAACACAACTAGATCTCATAATGCAGGGAAACAGTTGCATAATCAAGTACCTGCATATCTGAAGAACTACGTTACATGGAAACAATTGTAGTGATTGAAAATAAATGTCCAACTCTACTTCTTCTAGTTGACTCCAAATCCTTTCAATTATATATATATATATATATATTGTTTTTTTGTCTTTGTTGCCAAACACATTCACTAGCTTTCTTACAAAGGGGCCTAATGCTCTTAGCTTAGACTTTTAGGGAGACAACCAGATCGAACCATCTCAAGTGTAACTGTCTAAAATGGTCATGACTTCTGGTACTTGACTGATGAAAGAAAGCCAAGAATGACCCGGCTTTTTTTGCCTGTCCTTCTTTTTGTTGTCTATCTGTCCGAACGTTTTAATGCCCTCTATTCCGTTTTTGTTCCATTTATATATACATATATATATATATATATATATATATATATATATATATATATATATATATATATATATATATATATATATACAATGGGATTCTTTCAATTTCCATCTAGCAAATCCACTCACAAAGCTTTGGTTGCCCTGTAGCTATAGTACAATATACTCAATCAAGGTGCCACACAGTGAAATTGAACCCAAAAACCATGTGGTTGAGAAGCAAATTTTTTAACCATGAGAAAATTGCTTTAAGAGTTAAAAAAATAATCTTTGTCATAATTCATACTGTTTTGGCTAGATTTATTCTTGTTAATGTTGAGTTTAAGGATGCTAATGTTAAACTGATAAAAGGCTGTTTGTTAATGTTAAGGAATAAACTATGTATTTGCATACAAGACCTTTTTATTATAAGACAAGAAAAATGGGATTATTGAACTGGTTAAAGTGGATTGGAGAATACAGGCAAAAGTTTAAGAAACGCTGCCCTAAATTAATATTCTCTACATGTTAGACAACCATGCGAAGCTGCAGATAAACCACAACCATTCTTAATTAATGTCTACAAAAAGATTAAAAAAGAAAAGCCAAGTGAAAGACTACATATATGTATATTACATATATTCATATATATACATATACCTGTGTGTGTGTGTGTGTGTGTGTGTGTACATCATACACATAAACGAGATTTTGCAGCCTGTTTCACGTCACACAAACACTTTGGCACATTAGCAGCAGTCTGGCAATGTTTCTACCTTCATTCAGTGCCATAAGCAAGTAAGAAACCAAACAGTTTATATAGAAATAATATTTGAATATATTACAGGCTTGAAGCATAAACAGCAATATGAAAATGAAAAATATTTGGAACCATGCCAAACACTACACTACACAGCTTTATACTTCTTAACTTCTACATTACTCTATACAACAAAGTAAAGATGGTCGAATCAATAGTGTCAGATTACTAACTGAACGGTTGGTGGGTCCTATGTTATCCTGTCACAGACACTGCACTGTGTCTATGGCCAAGATACTTAACTCCCAATGGTTTGGTCCATCCAGCTGTCACAAACAGACTTTTGATCAAAATGATCAAAAACAATCTGTCTGTGACCATCCTGACTTTTTGCATTTATAGAACTGCTTTGTGATTTGAGAGAAATTCAGCTGCAATTTCTAGCCAGCAGAGTCATTGCTTAGAGCTTCTACAGTGTGATGCAAATCATTGCTGTATGCAGCAATTGCATTGTAAAATTAGTAAGTGTTTTGTTAGCTATCAATGATAAGTTCATTCCTTCAGTGAACATAACTTGGAAAGGAGTATTCTCTGCTAACGTAACTTAGTCCATATACTCTTTATGGAGACAAAATCTTCTGTGGCACTCTTTTCATCCAATGACTTTTGGTAATCAGTTTATAATGATTATGTCATCACACTACATTGCATTATGCAAATAATAAATGTCATAAGTTCTCCAGGTTATCACAACAAAATAATTTATCTATCACTATCAAAACTGCCTATGCCACCACCGCCACCACTACCACCACCACCGCCACCAACAACAACATAGCTAGCAAGGGACTTAGAGGAGAAACATTTTGAAAATCCTTATCACTTGCATTACAGAAGACAAACAATATGTGTATGTCAGAATAGTTAAAACATCAATTGCCTAGGCACAAGTACTATACTGGGTTACTAGATTGCTATTACAAATACCAAGTAATAATCTCTGCTATTCTACATTAGTCAAATTCACTTTCAAGCTTCTGCTGCTGTTAATACAAGAATCACAATCTGAATGCAATGTGCCCTCAGTATGATACATGTAATATATAAAGGTATTCAACAGCTCTCTGGAGTCTGTATAACTTGTAAGTTGTTTTCAAATTTCTGATTATCTAATGATGTTGTATAAATCTATTTAAGTAAGGTTCAGGAACAAAATATGTCATATCAGAGTGTGCAGTGAAGTACCAGGCCAGACTAGAGCATAGTATATTTAATGAACTGGATCTATTGGTTGGCCTTCAATGTTTGATTGGCTAGTTTTAAGCTCCAAGTTTATATGTGCAAAGTTCAAGAACAAAATACTGCATGTTGGTATGTACAAAGAGGTACTAAATCACTCAAAAGTATATATTTGTTGAGTTGGATGTATGGGTTGCTCTTAATTTTTTCCTTATCTTTTTATCTCCCTCATATACTTAGAAAAAACAAAATACCTAACTAGATAAGAAATTTGAATTTCACTACATGGACTATCGGTTCAAATCTATTCTGGTGTTGTGTTATGGGACAATATGTTATTTTGTACTACCTTAGTTTTCTTTTTTTTTGTATTTCTTTTCTTCTAATGGCTTAGTCTGAGATGGAAATGTAGAGTTCATGATCCATGTCTGGGCATCCGAATCTGGTAGATGGAAGGAAGAAAGCTACCTGCAAATGGGAGACATGGCTGAAATTCTTACAACAAATTAAACTCCTGAGCTCTACTAAAAGCACCCACAAACCAGATGGTTGTGTTAAACCAGACAACAAATAAAATCTTCCATTCAAGAACAGGAACGGTCTCTCTGAAAGCACTCACCCAAAGTTCCATGCAGTTGGATCAAACTGGTAAACTACTTAACCACAGCCATATAAGGACTGGGCTGGAAGTATTTTTGAGAAAGTCCATGTAACTTTTTGTTCAACAGAAGATTTGTCTCTCCTCTGTTAGAGAAACTGGGGTTCAGTATCAGAGTGATTGACTTTTGCCATTTATGTAAAGATTAACCATTTTAATACCTGAGACCACCTAGTCCTATGATATGGAACAACTTGTGTTAAATTTTATATATTTAAATTAAGACCTTCTATCATGATATTAAGAATTAATCTTATATTAAGTTATCTTACAAACACCATATTGATACATCAATGAAATAAAGAATCCTCTATCTGGCTGATTAAACTGCTTGAAATAGCAGCCACCCTCAAACTAAGCTTTACCATCTTAAGTATGCACTGGACAATATTACTTGTGATAAAAATACAAAAAGGTAGGAGGGTCAAGGCTGGAAAGTCTTTGATTGTAGGACTTGCTAATGAAGATGACCTGGATCTAAGCAACAACAACAACAGCAACCAATAGATAGGAAAATTAACTATTTTACTAAACCCCTTAAAATCTTCAATTATTTTTGAAATTAATTGAAACACATAGAAAATGTTTTTCTATGAGAAATATGATCATGAAATATCTTTTATCTTTTACTTGTTTCACTCATTGGACTGCAGCCATGCAGGGGTACCACCTTAAAGCGATTTAGTGAAACAAATTGACCCCAGTACTTATATTTTATGTCTGATACTTATTTTATTGGTTTGCATTGCTAAACTGTGAAGTTACAAGGACATAAACAAACCAACACTAATTGTTAAGTGGTGGAGGGAGGAACAAAGAAACACACACACACACACACACATGACAGGCTTCCACACAGCATCTATCAAATTTACTTACAAAGCATTGGCCTAGAGCTATGGTAAAAGACACTTGCCCAAGGTATTCCACAGTGGGATTGAACCTCAAACCCATGTGGTTGCAAAGCAAACTTCTTAATCACGAAACCATGCCTGTGTCTATCAATTGATAGCAAGAAACTCTGGAACAATTAAATTATGACAACAATATAAAAATCATAATTTGTATATCTACTTACGATTGAGAACAGCAAGTATTAGAGGTGTGTAACCAGTGCCTGCTTCATGGCAGTCTACATTAACATTTGGACGTCGACGTTCATCTGTATTCACACCATTGCTATGAAGAGCAATGACGTTAGCTTGATTGTTTGGACGATCTTTCTTCTTACTTGGATGGCTTCGGTCAGCAAAGAGGGTTTTCTATAAGTGACCAAACAAAATATAATTCGAGACTTTAGAAAACAGGAATGCTTGAAAAACGTATCATTCATAATTTTGTTACACATAGCTATAAATAACAGTTTAAAATTTTGGTAGAAGGTCAGTAACTTTAGGGGAGGGGGTAGGTGGTCACGTTGACCCTAGTGCTCAACTGATACTTACTTTATTGACCCTGAAAGGATGAAAAGCAAAGTCAACCTTGACAAAATTTGAACTCTGAATGTAAAGAATTGGAAGAAATAGAGCTAAACATTTTGTCTGTTTCTCTAACGATTCTGTCAGCTTACCACGCTCATACATACATTTAAATATCATAGGGATGTGAGTTCGAGTCTCATGGCTAGAAGCTGACAAATTTTTCTGCAAAATATGGATATTTTATCTTGTTCCTGCTGTTCTGTCAGCATTATTCTGCGTTTGAGAATAAATTATTTCCTTATCTGTCATCATCATCATCATCATCGTTTAACATCCGCTTTCCATGCTAGCATGAGTTGGACGATTTGACTGAGGACTGGCAAGCCAGAAGGCTGCACCAGGCTCCAATCTGATCTGGCAGAGTTTCTACAGCTGGATGCCCTTCCTAACGCCAACCGCTCCGAGAGTGTAGTGGGTGCTTTTACGTGCCACCGGCACCATTTCTACTATAGGATACTATATTTAAATAATCCTTTCTACTGAAATTTTGGGATGGAGGATAGTAGATTACATTGACCTCCAGTGTCCAACTGGTATTTATTTTAACAACCTCAGAAGGATGGAAAGCAAACTCAACCTCAGCAGATGTTGATCTCAGAAAGTAAAAACAGATGAAATACTGCTAAGAGTTTTGCCCAGTGTGCAAAAGATTCTGCCAGCTCACTGCCTTTATACATATAAATAATCCTTTCTACTAAAGGCACAAGGCCTGAAATTTTGCGGGAGGGGGAGTAGTTGATTATACCAACTCCAGTCTTTCATTGGTACTTAATTTATTGACCCCGAAAGGATGAAAGGCAAAGTCAACCTCAACAGAATTTGAACTCAGAACGTAAAGACGGACGAAATATTACTAAGCATTTCACCTGGCGTGCTAACGATTCTGCCAGTTTGCCACCTTTTTATACATATAAATAATAGAATCAAGATAGACAAGCAATAATTTACTAAATATTTAAAATAAATTTTAAACTTTAAAACGATTTTTGTTTGGATTTTTCATGCAACATTTACCATAACACTTGATTTCCAGAGCATCACTAAGTCAAAAAGATTTAGAATCATGTCTCTACTTTCTTAAAAGAATAGACACACTGGTTATTGAAATCTTAAATATACACTGTCTGTAGAAAATAGAAGAGATGTTTGTCATATCCGAAACACCTTTGATCAAAGATCTGCTCAGTCAGAGCAACTACCAACAACTAGAACTCTGATATCTTCACCTGCCAGAATAAATAAAAGTTAAATCTCAACTACAACACTAAAAATAAAAAATAAAGCAAAAACAAAAACAAAAGTTCAAAACAGTTTGAGGTGAAATAAACATTACAGTTGCTTTGTTCAAGTAGAAACTGCAGGAGCTATCTGAAGATGTTGCAAGCTCTTTCTCTTGGTGATGACTAAAACATCAAAGTAATTTTATCATCAGCAGATATCTCAGGGTTACAATTCACCTCTTAAGCAAAATACTTGAAACGTTCATGGTTAAAGAGTTCAGCTAAACTATATAATATTTCAACAGTTCACACTGTATATAATGCATGTTATAAAGTTAATCATTGCATTGATTTAAATTCTATTTTTGATCTATCTGTATGACAAATCTGGTTCATTCTCCAATAATTTATTTCAGCCAAGAATTTGAATCATCAAAGCAAAGGGAGTGGCATGATGACTCAGTTATGAATTATTAGTCAAGACCAAGCCAACTAGTGTGGTATGGTAGATTTAATTTGTGATTCTCTTGTAGCTACTTTGTCATATATAGTAAAATTTATGCTTTTCTAATAAGGTTGTAATATGAGAAAAACATCCATAGTTATCTCCCCTAGTTACCAAAATAATAAAACCATTATCAATCATTGACTAATATTGCCTTTTTTTCACAGTATAATTATTTTTCATTAGCTCACTAGACTCAATATGTTATTATGAACTCAACTGTTATTTTTTGTGCAGATAGTGATGGTAATTCTGAGTAATTTATTCTTAAAAGTATAGTACTTTTCCAAATCAACCAGAGTACAATATTTATTTAGTTATTCTCTCATCAGTATTTTAGTAAGTACTAGGAAATCCATGTTTTGCTGAGGAGGTTTAATATGATTGAAATATACACAGAGTTGTCTCTCATACTTACTGATTTAATTAGTCAATATTAGTAATTGGCTAATATATGTTTAATCAAATACTGTCTCTTCTCATTGCATGATTATTTCTAATTAGCTACTTAATGAAGCAAGGCAATGAATTAACAGAATATGAGTGTTGGATAGAATACCTCTTGCTATTTGTTCAAATCCTCAGCATTTTGAATTTAAATGCTGCCAAGATCAACTCTGCAATTCATACTTTAGGGATCAATAAATAAATGCCAAACCAGGGCAGTGGATAGAGTTAGATGCCTTACAGTATCTGTTCCAGCTTTAGGTCTTCTGACAGAAAGAGCAATTCCTGTATCGACACTGGTTCCAAGCAGTATAGGCCTGAGTAAGTAGCCTTTTCCTTAGATAAACATTGGTGTCAAAGAAAGAGAAGACTTACATGCATGGGCAACTGCTAATCTTCCTGAAAAATTCCAAGCCCAAGCTGGCACACCTATGTGCAGATATATGGTCAGTTCTGACTAATGGTGGTCCTATTGAACTTAATGCTCATTTTCATTTTTGTCCATTGGGGTGACAAGGACCATCTAGTTATCCTTTGGATGACTGATGACTTGTGTGGTAACTTTGTTTAAAGGTGAAAAAGAGTTGTGCACCATTAATCTCACTCTTGTTGTGACCATCTTCAATCCAGTGGAAAGACCAGGTTAAGATGATTGCTGCCCTCCACAATGCATTGCTGTCAAACCATGAAGAGTTCTTCTGCAGAGTTCGCCTGACCCAGTCATATGCATATGTAGGCAAGCCCTAATATGCTATTTGACCCATATTTGTGACCCTGACAGGTGCTACTACTCTGTGTCAGAACAGACCTGGAACAACAGTGACTAAGAGGTGATTCCACATTCCTCAAAAACCCTAGAACTCCCAAACCAAGGCTGGATGCAGTATAACTTAAAATGCTCATTGTATTAAATATATGTTTACATTAACTTGACTATTGTTAAATAGAAGAGTCATGAGAAAATGATTGATTCAGACTTCAAATTCTCTCAGCTGGACCACTCTAATATTTTGAATCTGTGAATTATCAGAAATTCAATATATTAAGCCTGTTCTCTTGACATTTGATTTGTTAAACTGAAATAAATGACATAGCCACAGCTCAACAATGATGATGAAAACAATGGCTATAGCAATGACCATAATGACAACAATAGTAAAATAGATTATTTTCTATTTTAGAATCAAAATTATATTCAGGATAAATGTACTACATGAATTACTCTTTATGGATTTGAGATCAAATTATACTGAGATATTTTATGAATAAAGTGGACACCAGTAGTTCTAACTAATGAGCCTCTATTCAGTCACTCCTTGGCCTACTAGAAATAGCAACCAAATTTCCCTCAAATCACACCACAGTCTTAAATAAGAAGAATACGATGGGCAATGTAATCTCTCATATACAAAAACAACAAAAAAAAGAAAAAAGTTTGTCACAGTCAGAATGTTTATAATTATAGGAGTGACCAAAGATTAAACACTAACAATAAACAGATACGAGTATTATAACCCCAGTTGCCATGGTGACAGCATAGAATCCTAACCACTAGACCACTTATATACTAAGTTTGTCCATACATGATAGGGTGTACACATTTTTAGAAAATTGAAGGGGAGCAAGGGACAAAAGTGGTAAAAGAAATGCTGTGCTAGAACTAGAAATAGCAGCTGATATCTCCCTCATACCAAAGTAACAAAAGAAGAGACACCTTAGATAACATCATTACATGTGTGTGTGTGTGTCTAGGTTTGTCCCCCACCACTGCTTGACAACCAGGGTTGGTGTGTTTATATCCCCATAACTTAGTGGTTTGGTAAAAGAGACTGATAAAATAAGTACTAGGCTTTAAAAAAATAGTATTAGGGTCGATTTCTTCAACTAAAATTCTTAAGGTTATGCTCCCGCATGGCCACAGTTAAATGACTGAGACAAGAAAAAGATAAAAGATAAGGGATAAAAATAAAAGAAGCACATTGGATAATCTAATCCTTGATATATAAAAAAGAAAGGATGTTCATGGTTGGAATGCCTTTGATGGTATGCCTGCCCAATCAGAGCTGACCTGGAACTAACTGCTAACAACAATAATATGATACCAGAAGAATTTGAACTTTAAGGTTAATAGTCAAGCTCCTTATAACCTATCATTCACCCAGCTCTCATACTTCCAATGTTCCTAACAGACAGAATCTTTCTTAATCTCTCTCTCTCTCCACTCTTCCTCTCTCTCATGTTCTTGTGTGAGACATTCATTGTGAGATATTTGAAATTAAATGTCTCAAATACTTGTTGAGTGGGAAGGAGACACAGGATACAGTATCATGATAGCTATGTTTGAAAGATAGGTTCAACTTCCAACAAACTTGAGATATCAGTAAATTTAACAGTATAGAGAACTATTTTGTTGTGTGTGCGCGTACACACACACACACACACACACAAATTCATACTCTCAGGCAAGGGTGAGGGATTAAGCTCTCTTTGCAATCACATGATTTTAGATTCAGTCTCACAGTGTGGTACCTTGGGCAAGTATCTTCTACTATAGCCTCATCTGTGTGGAAACCTGTCATATATACATATGTATATATAGCACAGAATTTTGTCAGTGAACAGGTCGCAGTCTCAAAGCGACGAAAATATTTTGGCAAATTAAATTTAAATGTTGAAGTGAATCTAATGGTTTTTGTGTGTTTCTCAAATGGCTTATAAACACCTTCCACGCTGCAATTGTTTTCGTCTCAGCACACGATCTTAGATCAGGTCACTTGCTATGCAAGTACATCCTTGCTAAGCAAGTACATATTTCTTACAATCATAGTCTGTATCCTGGGACTATGAGTGTGAGAAATATGTGATTTGTGGAAATGCGTGTAGCAATGCATTAAAATATTTATAAATTCCATCCATGGATTATTATTATTATTACTATATTTATCCTACATTATATTGGCACTACTCAGTGCAATGCCAAAGAACTGCTATTGCCAGCTGGCGTCCTTTTGGCTGTAGCCGGCATAATAAAATAGCAGTTTTTATATACATATTCATAAATGTTTCCAATAAATGAACTTAAAGGATATATGTGTGTGTGTGTATACACACACACATACATACATATATGTACGTGTGTGTATGCGTGTATTTCTTCTCCACCACTTGACAACTGGTATTGGTTTGTTTATGTTGCCATAACTTAGCAGTTCAGCAAAAGTGACTGATAAAATAAGTATTAGATTTTAAGAAAATAAGAACTGACTTCAACTTGTTCAACTAAACCCTTCATGGCTGCACTCTAATGACTGAAAGAAGTAATACATACATACATACATACATACATACATACGTACGTACGTACGTACATACGTACATACACACATACAGTTTGTCTGTGTTATCTATATCCCAAAGATGGAGCCTTGTATCTTTGTTGGAAACCAGCCTCTCCTCAGTGGAAGATTTGTAATAATTAAAAATAGAAGAGACATACACACATACATACAGATATACATATACATATATATATATATATATATATATATATATATATATAGAGAGAGAGAGAGAGAGAGAGAGAGAGAGAGAGAGAGAGATACACTTGTTCTCATATATAAAAATGTTTTTGTGTGAGTGTGCGTATGTGTATATATATATATATATATATATATATATATATATACACACACATATACCACACATACACATATATAAATGCTTATATATATTTACGATTTATAAAAATATTTCTTCACAAGTCTGTACTATCACAACTATCTGATGAACAGCTTTGAGAAACCGATTAACAGTTTGTGAAGTTTTTCAGCTCTAACAGAATATATATATTATACACACACACAGCACCCCACGAATATAATTGACATGCTAACCTGATTGGCACTAAGTCACTCACAGACACATCCCAACCCCTGACCCACAGGCATACTGCCTCTTATCTGTAACTCTTCTACTGGTCTTTCCTTCAGGTCTTCTGGAATTCCTTCCCTATTCGTGTCTTTCTTTGACTTACAAAGAAGAATATTAATGGGTATCAATATCACCAGCATAGAAGACCCTGCAAAAGCCAGGAAAGTGTTGGGGGCTTTCACAGCCAGAAAGTAAAAACAAAAACAACTAGTCCTGCAAAACCAATATATGTAAATGTATGCATAAATATGTGTACGCATAGTTGCAAACATGGCTGTATGGTAAGAAGCTTGCTTCCCAACCACATGGTTCAGGGTTCAGTCCCACTGCATGGCACCTTACGCATGTTTTCAACTATAGCCTTGGACCAACCAAAGCATTGTGAGTGGATTTGGTAGACAGAGACTGAGAGAAACTTGTTGTGTGTGGCCAATGCCAGTGTCACATATCTGGCACCCATGCCATGACACGTAAAAGCACCCTTCAAACTTTGTGCCTCACAGAGGCATTGACAAGTGACCAAGATCTTTGGTAATATACCATGCTTGAGAAGACCCGTAAAACCAAGTGAGGTTGTAGTCATGGCTGATGCTGGTGTTTCATAAGTGGCACCCATACTGGTGGCACATAAAAAGTAGCCGCTACAGTCTTGGGAGTGGTTGGCTTTAGGAAAGGCATCCAAATGTAGAAACCATGCCAAATAAGATTGAATCCTGGTGCAGCTACCCAGCTTACTAGTTTTCATTTAAAGCATCCAACCCATGCCAGCATAGAAAATGGATGTTAAATGATGATGATATATATATATATATATATATATATATATATA
>NC_068982.1:122204453-122221369 GCF_001194135.2 Octopus bimaculoides
TATATCTTAGGTGATGCCCTAGCTTGGCCGCAGTCTAAATGACAGAAACATGTTGAAGATAGAAGATAGAAATAATATATATACATACATATATATATATATATATATATATATATTATATATCATCATCATCATTGTTTAACGTCTGTTTTCCATGCTAACATGGGTTGGACAGTTCGACGATGTGCATGTGTGTGTGTGTGTATATGTATATATACACATACATACCTATCTATCTATCTATCTATCTATCTATCTCTCTCTCTCTCTCTATATATATATATATATACATCATCATCATCGTTTAACGTCCGCTTTCTATGCTGGCATGGGTTGGACGGTTTGACTGGGGACTGGCAAGCCAGTAGGCTGCACCAGGCTCCAGTCTGATCTGGCAAGGTTTCTACAGCTGGATACCCTTCCTAACGCCAACCACTCTGAGAGTGTAGTGGGTGCTTTTTATGTGCCAACCACTTAACAGAGTGTGTTGGGTGGCATGGGTGAGTTTATAGAGCACCGCCACAGGTACTTTTTATGTGGCACTGGCATCTTACTGGAAAGGAATCACTTGGGGTAGATGTTTATTGTGAAATAGTACAAAGTCCCTGGAAGCATTGACAATGCTTATTAACTATTTATTAACTAAACGAATAGATAAACAAATTATAATGGATCTCACTAGTATACAGTGTTGCAGATAATGTAACATAACAATACAAGTATAGTTACTAACTCTATTCAATATAAGCTGTTCATAAGGTGGCAAGCAGGCAGAATCATTAGCATGCTGGCCAAAATGCTTAGCGGTATTTCATCTGTCTTTACATTCTGAGTTCAAATTCCGTTGAGGTTGACTTTGCTTTTATCGTTTCGGCATCGAAAAATTAAGTACCAGTTGCATACTGGGGTTGATCTAATCGACTGCTCCCTCCCCCAAAATTTCAGGCCTTGTGCCTAGAGTAGAAAAAAATATAAGCTGTTCATAGTCACATTTAAGCTGTGATGTTAAATAGTTTCTCAATTACATTTATTTCAGTTAATACCATTGAGTGCTTTACTAAATAAACAAAACATTTTCTATATTTTTACAGTTGAGGGTATTTTAACTGAACATAATAGGGTGAAATATATATTAGAGGTACTTCACCCCACACTGAAACTGCAGGAGCTACTCAAGTGGTTTTGCAAGCTCTTTTAAATTCAGTGCAATACTGGAAGCCTTTCTGTATCATCAGCAGATATCTCAAGGTCACAAGTGTTTCACCCCTTTAGCCTGTATGCTTTACCTGAGTGGGACAGCAAGGACTGAGCTAGTCACCACCTATGGAAGGGTTCCAATGCAGTATCTTATCAAACATAACCATCTTGAGCTAGTTTCAGCTACTGTGCCTATTTTCTTCATGTCTTTCTTCAGTTGTCTGGGTTCCAGACCTATTTTCTGCTGAAAATAATGCACTGATCCAGATGGAAAACTGCAGCAGCCAACTTCAATGGGGAATGAAGCTGCATGCCAGCCCTTCACAAAGGCCTCACTGACTAAGTCCCAGTATTTCTATTTCTTTACCTGGTGGGAAATATTTCCCTTTGTTTCATTTAATTTCAGTTTACTATATCATAGGCACAAGTGTGGCTGTATGGTTAAGGAACTTATTTCCTAACTATGTGGTCAGGGATTCAATCCCACTATGTGGCACCTTGGGTAAGTGTCTTCTACAATTAGCTTGTTGACATTGGATTTTTTTTTCTTTTACTAGGTGAAAATCCTAAGAAAACAAGAGTTGGTATATTTTTAGGAGACAAGTTATGGGACAGAAAGAAAGAATGTTCAAGCAAGATATTTTTAATGTTCTGAGGTACTCAGGCACACACACACACGTGTGCGCACATACATATACACACACAAACAGACATATACATGCATAAATGCACATACATATGCATACATACATTTACCTCCCATTTACTTTTTTTTACAAGACAATTGTCTTTTCATTCTATTATAGAAACTGAAGTTGGGAGATTTTAGAGACTGTCTCTGGAAAATGTTTTTAGTTATTTATTTTTGTGTGAAATAAACAATGTTACTATTTTGTAATCAGTGGATGAGAAAACTATTGTCAGTGGCTGGGAAAACTGAAGTTGTGGAATTCATGATGTTTGAAAAGGTATTTACAACAAAGAGAGAAAATAACAATTCTGGATCAGATATTCACATGTGGTGTGTGAATATACATTCAAACACTTTTTTCCTTCTATGTGTGAGAATTTTATGCTGAAGTCAGCTTTGACTTTCATCCTTCCAGGATTGATAAAATACTAGTCAAGTACTGGAGTCTCATTTCTTCAGTCTCTCTGTCTGTCTCTCTTTCTGAATTGTCTATATCAGTAGTTTTCAACCATTTTTTTAAACTATGGACCCTTTAGATTACTATTCCATTCTGGTAGACCCCCATAGCTATTCAACATTTAAGAACTAGTTTTATAGATACTTCTTTTAAAATTCCTATTTTGCGTTTCGCACATGTGTAGTTTGAATTATGTAAAATGTTAGAGAAACAAACCTAGTTGTTTCTTACAATAAATACATCTAAAACAAAATTTTTTCATGAACCCCTAAAGTACATATGTGCATCTCCAGTGTACTATTTTGCATGTGTGAAGCCCCAGAATCTTATAAGGATCCTTGTTGAGAACCACTGGTCTATATTGTGCTGTAAGAAAGGTTGCAGGAGACCACTTACAATGTCCTTTTCTCAAGAAATAGAAATGAGTAGAATAACTTCTCATAGAAAAACTGATATGTTTCTGGAACTACCCAATGATGGACCAATATACAGTACAACATGAAACAAAAATAAAATATCTAAGTATCTAGGATAGAGACTAGAAACTCTTCAACATAGAATAGTACATTCAAGCTATAAATTTAAACTTTGAAACTAAATTCAAACTAAAATTTCTTATATGATACACTTGACAAAATTTTGCTAAAGGCAATACTTTCTCATTCTTACTATCATAGATACATAATGACTCTGCCTGTGTGCATTTGTGTATCGTCATATATATGTACCCCCACCACACACACACTTATATAAAAAAAATAGCCATCTATGTATTCACTGATGTTGCAAATTGCTGCATGACCTATTAAAAATCTTGTATATGCAATTGTAGCAGTACTTAATTAAAATAACTATCTATATATCGTATTTAATATATATACACTCTCAATAGGCCAGTAACTGCATTATTTTCCTGAGATAACATCCCTTATGGATTTGCTGTGTTAAAAACATAATAAATACCAGAGATGAAATTTTGTCCCGGCAGCAGCCAATGAGAGAACCAGAGACATTGTAGCCAATGGTGTATACTTGCAGCCAGGCACATGCATGGATGAAAATTCACTTATTCTGATATGAGAAAAATGGAATAAAATATTCACTAATGTTATGAATTACTGATTGGTTGATTACAAAACCAGTATATGCAATTGAGGCAGTATTTAATTAAAATAGCTATCTATGTATCATACTTAATGTATATACACTGATGATAGGCCAGTTACTGCAGTATTTGTCCTGAGATAACATCTCTGATAGATGCGCTGTGTTAAAACCAATAAATATCAGAAAGAGACAAAAATTCATACCAGCAGAAGCCAGTGACAGCACCAAATGGATTTTGGCCTTTTGGGGCCTTTCTAATGGCATGTGCTTACAGTTAGTCACATGTTAAAATGAAAATTTATCAGCTTTGTTATAGGAAAAAGTGAATAAATAATTCATTGAGATCATTAATATCTGCCCAATCTTCCAGAGATTTTCTAGCCAACTTCTGTGTTGTTATTGTTTAAACCTAGATCAGCCATGATTGAGACAATCTACAATTAAAAGCTTTCCAGCATGACCACCTTGTCCTTTTACTTAGATAAGGTATATTTAGAACTACTATTTTTTAAAGACATTTAGGTGCATTTTGAGGAAGATTGACTGCTACTTTCTAGCAAATTCAGTAACCATTGAGATGTTCCCTCAGCAGTGGTTAAAATATTGACATGGATCTGACAGTTTTTGGAAAATGAGAACAAAGTTCTGTAGTAAAAAGTAAAAAAAAAAGGAAAGAAGAAAGAAAAAAAGAGAATCCTGAATGAAGGACCCACCCCCATCCCAACTTTAAATCTGAATGCAGAAGTTTAAAGTTTAACCAAAATTGAATGATACAGAGTTATCTAATCTAATTTATTGGACGAACAAAGATGGTAGATAACACCCATAGCTTTTTCAACACCTTATAGACAAGGGGTATTATATTTTTGTTCCTGCAAAAATTATGTTAATGCCATTGATGTCCAGCTTAGTTTTATGATAAGGGGACATGAGCAGAGAGGGAATTCTGGGAAGTAATTTTGAAGGAAAAGGGTTGGGAAAAGTGTTATATTCTCCATATGAGAGTTATTAACTAATAATTTTAAAAGGACGGAGCAATAAACAGTCAATAAGTTTAGTAACAGAGCCTGTTGTGGTAGCAATGGTTACAATAGGATGAGACAAAGGTGTATGACACAGCTTGGAGGTAGAAACATATCTGTTTCTAATATCTGGCTAAAGCTGGCGTTCCAACACAAAATCTTTTAATAGCTTTCATACTGATTGCCAAATTAATAAATAATTTCATCTTTCATCAATATCAGGGAACACATGTAAACAAAGAAAGAAAAAAAATATATATCTAACTATTTATTTTCTTATCACTGTTCCATAAAGGTCCTCTTCTAGTTTCATTCTGAATGGTAGCCATAGCATTAATTCTTTTTTTTTAAATATAGGCCAGTTAGAAGAGATGTAAATTTCATAAACATTTTTTTTCTCTAAATGGCCCAAGGCATTGTCTACCACTAATTAAAAAATTTACTTTTTTGATGAGGTACAAAGGCAACCTTAAAGTATGACCTTTCCTTACTGACAGGTGTTGGGTGAGTCATCACAATTAGAGCCAGCATGCATTTGGGGGTACTGCTCTCCTAGGCAGGTTGGAAGGCCGCAACACGCTCTCTCTATTTATATTAACAAGCATCTCCAGCAATTATGAAGCTGTTACACTCCTAAAAATTTTACTGTAATGTGGAAGTCAGTGGAATAATACATTTTATGTTAGTGATCTGAATATTCTGGGATGATTCCAGCAGCACAACAGTCATATACACAATATACACACACACACACATGTATGTATGTAAGTATGTATGCATGCATGTATGTATGTATGTATGTATGTATGTATGTATGTATGTATGTATGTATGTATGTATGTATGTATGTATATATATATATATATATATATATATACATACATACATACATATGTTGAGGTGTATTTCATGAAGAACATATAAGAGTACAAAATAGAGCTCATTCAGCCCTAGAATTACCAGATAGTCAGCAGTATTATAGTATACCACCAATTCACACCCTGTATATATGCATATACATATATATATATATATATATATATAATGATGATGATAATAATGTAATATCAATAAAATATCAAATGTTTTGGTTCATACCTTTGACCCAACCTTATAAACACACACACATGTGTACATACATATGCGTGTGTGTATGTGTGTATGTATGTATGTGTGTGTGTGTGAATACGAATGTGTGTGTATACGTTTGTGTGTGTCAGTGTGTTTGTCTCACCCTAATGTTTGACGACCAATGTTGGTTTGTTTACATCCCTGTAACTTAGCAAATGAATCGTCAAAATAAATATCAGACTTAAAAAAATTACAACTATTACTCTTTTACTTGTTTCAGTCATTTGATTGTGGCAATGGTCGTGGAGACAAAGTGGTTGAAGTCTTTTTGAGTGTTCAGCCTCACAGAGGTGATGTGACTGAGTTCCTTTTGAGTGTTGTGCCTTATGGAGGCAAAGTGGCTGAAATCCTTTCAAGTGTTGGGCTTCACAGGGGCAATGACCAAGACCTTCAGCATTATGTCATGCTTGAGAAGACATCAAGCCAAGTAAAATTGCAGCTGTAGCAGATACCGTTGTCACGCAACTGGCACCCATGCCTGTCGCATGTAAAAAGCACGCATTACACTCTCAGAGTGGTTGGCGTTAGGAAGGGCATCCAGCCATAGAAAACCATGCCAAATAAGGAAGGGCATCCAGCCTTAGAAAATCATGCCAAATAAGACTGGAACCTGGCGCAGCCTTCCAGGGTGCCAGCTCAATCAGACTGTCCAACCCATGCCAGTACTAAATACTCTTTAGTATTTCAAGATATTTTTATGTAATTTTGCTAAATATATCTGTTTAAATGAGATGTCAGTCTTATTTTCATTTTTGTGTAATTTAGACAACAATTCATTCACCGCACCTTGTCTATGTATGTACATATATAAAAAGGAAAGAATAAATAGAGTCAAAAAGAAGAGGGAGTACGATTCAACTGTTACAACAGTGCTAGAGCACAGCCTTGAAGGGGTTAGTCTAGGAGTGGCTGTGTGGTAAGTAGCTTGCTTACGAACCGCATGGTTCCGGGTTCAGTCCCACAGCATGGCACCTTCGGCAGGTGTCTTCCACTATAGCCTCGGGCCGACCAAAGCCTTGTGAGTGGATTTGGTAGACGGAAACTGAAAGAAGCCCGTCGTATATATATGTATATGTATATATATGTGTGTGTGTGTTTGTCCCCCCAACATCGCTTGACAACCGATGCTGGAATGTTTACATCCCCGTAAGTTAGCAGTTCGGCAAAAGAGACCAATAGAATAAGTACTAGGCTTACAAAGAATAAGTCCTGGGGTCGATTTGCTCGACTAAAGGCGGTGCTCCAGCATGGCCACAGTAAAAAAATGACTGAAACAAGTAAAAGAGTAAAAAGAGTATATATATATATATACATATATATATATATATATATATATATATATATGTAAATATAATATGTGACAATTATTCGGTAGCCATGATAAAACTCGGAGTTTTATCATGGCTACCAAATAATTGTCACGTATTATATTTACAGATAAATTCCTCTATTTATATAATATCGAGGTCTCTTTCATTCTTTTGTTGTCTTGCCATTTCTATCAATATATATATATATATATACACACACACATGTGCATCTGTATATGTATATATATATATAAATGTATGTATATATATGTATATGTGAATATATATATATATGTGCATATATGTATATGTGTATATGTATATGTATATGTATATATATATATATATATATATATATATATATATATATATATATATATATATATATATATATATATATATATATATATATATATATGCATGCATATATATATAAGTAATATTCACATATATGAGTGTAATATATCTAAATCTATGAACCTATCAGTCAATCAGTCTGTATCTATATATATGTATGTACATATATATATATATATGTATATATTTATATACACACACAGAAACACTCACACACACACAGCATACACATATATGTATGTATGTATATATGTATACACACACACACACACATGTATGCATACGTATTCAGGAATGAGTTTCTGCAGATACATGCAAATCTACACTATAATTGAATTTTCACTTTACGCTGCAGTGGGACATTCCTTATATCAATTGTTGATTGGAGATCACAAAGATGTCAGAATATCCCAACAGTATTATTCTTGTCAGTCGTTGCTAAGCAGCACTGATGCTACTAGGGAATATCCAGGTACATACATGCCGACATAGATTCAAATGCATAATTAGATATAAACATGTGCCTACACACACAATATGTAAAATCAATACAGCTCATCTGAATACTTGATATATGTGCACAGGCGCATGTGTATGTATGTGTGTGTGCATGTATGTGTGTATATATGTGCATATATATATATGAGTGTGCGTGTGTGTATGTATATATATATATGTATGTATATATAAATTTAAAATGGAGAAATCCACTTGATGCAAACTGTAAGGTCATATTGACCCGCCGTCAAGTATTACAAGAGGGTTTTTTTTTTTATTCATAACATATCAACAAATGTCTAGTTTACATAGATCGGTTCTTGTTGTCGTGGATTCTACAAGGTGAATGCAGAGCAGAGTAGAGCAGAGCAGAGTAGAGCAGAGCAGAGTAGAGCAGAGCAGAAACAGAATTGTGCAAGCACCGACTGCCACTTTGCTAGCACACTTGTCAGGTAGAGTGAGAGGGAAAAACTGAAAAGGCAAGGAGGAAGGGAAGGCAAAAAAGAAAAAGTGAGTAGGGATCGAAGGGAGCTGGCGTTAACTAACTCACTCTAAAGTCTCATTTAGCAACTGCTCTTTATCGCAACAACGCAAGCAAATAGGGTGGCTATGTTCAATGAAAGGTGTTAGTTACTCAGCATGTTGGGTAAAAATGAGGCGAGATGCTGAGACAGAACAAACACACACACACACACACAAATGCATGCACTCACACACATTTACACAAGAGCATGTACACAAACACAACTTTCTTGAAAAAGGAATGTAAAGTTTGTGGCAATGTACAAGGAAAATGGGAGGAATGAAGGAATGAAATATCTGTTTACATTTCAAGAAAAACCATGCATGTTTCTTGCATAAACTTCAAGAAATATTACAGCCCCCCCCCTGTTCTAAATTTAACGTTTGGAGGGAAGACTGGTGAATCCAAACTAGAAAATGTGGCAGATTTTGGCAGTTTTATAAATGTAGTGAAATAAACATTATAATACAATTTTCATTATCATTAATTAACGTTACTGTTATTTCCTCATAAATATTAATACCATTATTAAGAGTCATCATCATCGTCATCATCACCACCACCACCACCACCATTGTCATGACTACCACTAATATCACAATAATCATTATTATCACCACCGTCAACATCATCACTACCACAAGCATTACAATGATCAGTATCATAGTTGTCATCATCCTAATACTCAGCCGCAACATCACCATCCCCATCATGATTTATCATCATCTTCGTCATCAGCAGCACCACCACCACAACTACCACCGACATCACTACCATGACTAATAGCATCACCACCATCACCACTGCCACAATCATCATCATGTACCTCACTAGTTTGTTACTGTTTAGCTGGACCATGAAGCTAAAAATATCCGGTGAAGTAGGACATGGATTAGTAATTCACAGTCAATCAGGTAGTACATAGAAGTGTCTCACCTAATATGACTAGCATAGCCGTATTATTATACACTGCTGCTAGTTCAAAAGAAGCACCAACTACACAACATCAAAATGATGGACCAGGCTATGAAAGTAACAGGAAGAATCATAGTACCACTGACTAGAAAGATTATCAACTTAGAATAGATAAACTTAACCCTTTCATTGTGAGATTGAATTTCATGGTTATTCCAATAATGATGATAAACATCTACCAAAAAAATAGAATTGGTATTTTCTGCAAACTACATTATCATCATTTAACACCCATTTTACATAGTGACAAGCTGGAGAGCTGCACCAGGCTCCAGTTGTTTGTTTTGGCATGGTTTCTATGGCTGGTTGCCCTTCCTAATGTCAACCACTTTACAGAGTGTACTGGGTGCTTTTTATGTGGCACTAACACCAGTGCTTAATGCATGGCACCAGCATGGGTGCTTTTTACATAACACCAGAACAGAAAATAGTTTCAGACATGATGTTCCTCAACAAAAGGTAGGTTGGTATATAAAACTACTTTCCACAGTTAAGAGTAGTGAAATTTGAGTGGATATATCTACTTTCTGCTGAAAAAGGGTTAGGTTTATGCCAGAGTAAGATACCACCAATGCTCTCTTGCTAGAGTACAAGTCTGTAGCTAATTGTAAGCCACTACACCTAGCATTTGTCCCCCTGGAGAAGGCTTTTTAAGGAGTGCATTGCTTTGTAGCTCAGTGGTCACTCAGAAAGCTAGATGTTGAATTCCTAGCTTGGAATTTATCAATTCCCTTCACAATGACCAAGGCATTACTGTCAACAATGATTAGCATTGGATGACCCACATTTCTAAAAATCTTCAAAAAAGGCCAAAGGTGTCTTAGTATCATTCAGTAAAGCACTGTCAGTTGTTCACCAGCTATCTATCTAAAGTTATATATACAGTTATGGTATGTCCTCACAGTTTGCATCAAAATATCAATCTGCTGGAAGCTCTTCAAAGACATGCAACCAGACAAATACCCTCTGTCAGTCTCTTACCATATCTTAGAATGCATTGTTTCTCTGGGTATCAATACATTAAAGTTCTGACATACACCAGCTGACTTAGCAAAAGCCCACAAATTCATCCACCATTTTTCCAACAATATCTTTGGTTACCTTTTTTAAATTCAATATCTCTACCATTCGTAGACATGTTTATAGAATCAAAAACAATACAGCATCCATGATATTTTTGAAACATTTGTTCATGCTCAGTATTGTTGAAGCTTGGAATAAATCACTTGCGTCAGTTTAGTTGTCAGGACACTGCATCCCTCAAAAATTCTATGTAGCCTGAAATTCACCAGTACTACTCCTGATGCATCCTTTCCTCTTTATAGCTCTTTTTATACTGTTCACTTTTCTGTCTTTTTATGTTTTATTCTGTGTACTGTGCATGTGCTTCTAGTTTACATTGGTGTCATTTTACTTGACTTATGGCTGCTTTCTGTCCCTCTTTTAACCTTTTCCAAAGAGTTGTAGTTCACCTTAGCACTGTATTGTTTTTATTAGTTTACAAGAATTATATAAGAATTTTCTCCAGACATTCTCTCTGGATTACTAATGACGCAGAGAAACTGTCCAGAGAATTAAAAAGTTTAAAAATTCTTTCTGGTAAAGTTTAAAATGTATATTTGTATTTCTATATATTTGATATGAATTGTGTGTATGAAAATATTTTAATTAAATTGCTAACAGTTAGTGTGTCAAAATGTATTTATGTGTGTAGTGTACAGATGTCCTTTGTAGTGTAAAGAAATAATTACATGTGTGAATGCAGGGTAAGTTTAAATATTTGTTGATACTAGTTTTTGGCAAGTGTGTGTATATGTAAACAAGCTTGTTAGTAGTCCTGATATCAAAACTTGATGTTGCAGTTTAGATACTAGGCCCTGAAAGTACAAATATTTAGGAAGATATTATTACCTAGCAGGCAACAAAGGAATTCATTCTTCAAATAAGGGGTTAGGACTGATGAGGCTTGTATACAAAATGTAAGATGCATAGTAGCAAAACATGGGCACTGAATACAGAGAGCAAGTGAAGACTGAAAGCAAATGTTAGTATTCTATTGGGTGCGTAATGCTAGAGTGCATGAGCAAGAGAGCATAAATGAGCTGCAAGAAAAACTGGCTATAAGAAATATCAAATGGGATATGTATGGCAGATGACAAATGGATGAAGAGGTACTAAATGAAGCCAGTAAAAGAAGACTAAAGAAGTCATGGTAAGGTAAGAAGTGGAAAGACTGATCTCACAAAAGAGATGACAAAAACTGTCAAATGTGGCATGACACTGTACTGAAGAAGACTCATCCAATTCATAGAAGCATGGAAAAACAGAAATAAAAATTATGACAAAGATGATGACGATAACGATGATGATTATGATGACATATGTGAAGGCACGTGGCTTATTGGTTAGGGCATTTGGCTCAGGAGTGTAAGGTTGTGAGTTCAATTCCTGGCGAAGCGTTGTGTCTTTGAGCAAGACACTTTATTTTATGTTGCTCCAGTCCACTCAGCTGGCAAAAATGAGTAGTACCTGTATTTCGAAGGGCCAGCCTAGTTACGCTGGATCTCCCTGAGAACTACATTAAGGGTACACATGTCTGTGGAGTGCTCAGCCACTTGCACGTTAATTTCATGAGCAAGCTGTTCCGTGAAAGTATCAGCTAGGACCCTTGACGTCATCATAACTAATGGAGTACTCCTTTTTTTGATGATATATATCACAATGAACAATAACAAAATGAAACAAGACAACACAGGAGAAATAAGTTTCAACAAATATCATTTTAGTTTAACTGTTAAAAAGTAAGTGAGAGGGAGTCTCAACATTTTTGCTGCTTGTCCCTTATCAGAAGAAAAACAAGGAGTGAGGAAGATGAGAGATGGTTGAGAAGAAAGAGATAAAAGAGAAAATTGTATGTATAGGTGCAAGGTGCAGGCATGGCTGTGTGGTATGAAATTTGCTTACCAAGCACATGTTCTGAGTTCAGTCTCACTGCATGGCACCTCGACCAACAAAAGCATTGTGAGTGGATTTGGTTGATAGAGACTGAAAGAAGTCCATTGTGTGTGTGTATATATGTGTGTGTGTGTGTGCGTGTCTGTGAGTGTGTATTTATTTGTGTGTGTGCATGTTTGTGTCTGTGTTTGTACCCATCACTGCTTGACAACCAGTGCTGGTGTGTTTACATCCCCATAACTTAGCAGTTCAGCAAATGATAGCAATAGAATAAGTACCAAGCTTTAAAAAAATGAAATAACAGAATAAGTACTAGGGTCAATTCATTTGACTAAAAATTCTTCAAGGCGATGCCCCAGCCTGACCACAGTCTAATGAGTGAAACAAGCAAAAGATAAAAGATAAAACATCTCTGCACACACATTCTTTTGTTTAATTCGCTTATTAGTTTCAAGCTTCTCGCTGTGGTCATGGTCGGTCACTGCCATTGACATCTATTTTAGGACTGCATTCATATTTGCTGAGTGAGGGAGTTCAAGCAGTCACTGTCCAAATCCTTTTTAGAAGTGTTGGTATCCACTCCACACATCATCATCGCTTAACGTCCGCTTTCCATGCTAGCATGGGTTGGACGATTTTACTGAGGACTGGTGGACTAGGTGGCTACACCAGGCTCCAATCTGATTTAGTAGAGTTTCTACAGCTGGATGCCCTTCCTAATGCCAACCACTCCGAGAGTGTAGTGGGTGCTTTTACGTGTCACCGGCACGAAGGCCAGTCAGGCAGTACTGGCAACGGCCATGCTCAAAATGGTGTATTTTACGTGCCACCTGCACAGGAGCCAGTCCAGCGGCACTGGCAATGATCTCGCTCGAATATCTTTTCACGTGCCAGGAAGGCGACGTTGGTAACGATCACGCTCAAATGGTGCTATTTATGTGCTACTGGCATGGAAGCCAGATAGCTGATCCCTTATATTGTGATGGAGAACACTGAAGAGAGGTAGCTCCTTGAAATTTAGGCAGTTACCTGGTACATATTTGAGTGAAAGAAAGTGGAATTTTTGGAACTATGTGATGACCTCCTGTTTGGAGATTTGTATAATTTTTAATACTGCAGTTTGATACTAAAGACCTGAGGACATTCTAGATATAGAAGGTGATGACAATGATGGCGATGACAACGATGGCGATGACAATGATGGCAATGGTGACAACGATGTTATGTGTGATGATAATATGTGTGTGTCTGTGTATGCATGCATGCATGTGCATGTGTCTTCATATTTGTCCCCACTGCCATTTGACAACTGCTGTTGGTTTTATGTCCCTGTAACAGCGGTTCAGTAAATGAGATGAAAGAATAAGTACCAGACTTGAAAATGAGTACTGGGACCAATTTGTTTGACTAAACTCTACAAGGTGGTGTCCTAGCATTATCACAGTTCAATGGCTGAAACAATTAAAGATAAATGTTATCTTAGTTCTTCACATTCCTAAACCAATGTAAATAATGATTTCTTAAACTGACACAAGTGCAATAATTTGGCTATTTTGTAATCCTTGGTTAGACACATCATCAAAAGCCATCCCACGTGTTAACATTGTATCTTTATTTTCTTTGTCACTCAGTTTCACATTAACAGCTGGTTCTTGGATACCACCAATGAAATCCAGTTTGTTGCAAGCATTCGAACCAGGCTGAAGATTAAATTTTTCCTTTCCTTTTACCAGTTATAAAAGCCCTTTAAAAAGTCACAGCCACTGTTCGTTTTCCTCTCACAAATCCAAATAAACAAATAAGAAAATGATTTTTTTAAAAACAACAGGCTGTGAATTTTTGTCTCTAGCAGGCCAAGCTATTGAGATTAAGGTTCCCTCAATTGTTCAAAGAGAAGTAGGTATCGTCAATGGGTACTTATCTTAATGATACTAAGGAGATAAAAGGCAAATCCTTTAACTACAAAATTAAATTTCATGGTTATTTCAGTAATGTTGCTAAAAATCATCATCATGTAATGTCTGTGTTCCAAGCTGGCATGGGTTAGATGACTTGACAGGATCCAATGTATCCAAGGAGTGTATCAAGTGTCAGTGTCTGCTTTGATATGGTTTTTATAGCTGGATGCCCTTTCTAATGCCAACCACTTTACTGCATGGACTGGGCGTTTTTTTTTGTGTGCTAATTCCACTATTGAGGTTGTCATGCAGTTTATAGGACTTTGAGCCCTGGTGTTGGGGGGGGGTCGACTTCATGCTAGGGACGAGGAAATTACTGGGGATGGGTGGTGGATGGCAGAGCAGATTTCTGCAGAGGGAACTGCACGGTTATTCACATCTAATAGAAAAGTGGTGAGGAGAAAGAGAAAATGATCAATAGGAGCTGTAAGATATAGATAATAGTAATAAGGTGCCCAGGTGGCCCCACAAGATACAAGCTGAGTAACAGTGGGTGGTTTGCAATATTGCATGGGAAGGTGAATGTGAGGTAGGGAGGCAAACTGCCAAAATAGAATTGGTATTTTCCACATGTCACATTGCCTCAATAAACCTGACATATCTCAACAAAAAATAGTTTCAAACATGACATTCCTCAACAAAAGATAGATTGGTATATAAAACTGCTTTCTACTGTAAAGGTTAATGAAGATTTGAGTGAATATATCTGATTTCCGGAAAAAAGGGGTTCAACTGAGGATGGAAAAGGAAGTTAGTAAACTAAATTCTGCAAGGCATTTTATCTGCCATTTTGCCATTTCTGAGTTTTCACTGAACCACTGAACTTCAGACTAGTGTAAATGAAATAATAAAATAAAAGACATTTACAAAGAGAAATTCCAGAAAAGGTTAAAAAGAAAACAACCTTTTGATAGATTTTTGAGAGGAAAAAAAAACTTTTCTTTACCCTTCACACACAGAAGTAAACCCTCTCCCACTACATAACCCAACCATCTCCATATGTAAATGAGCTCTCAGCACACAAACTAGATAATATGGTGTTTGACAGGTCCTGTTTAGGGTTTTGATTTCCTCTTCTCTAAATCCTTTAAGTAACTCCAACACACATTTTCTAAGGGTATGCTTTTCTCTCTCCCTTTGCATGTGTGTGCTTCTATATAGAGGAAGCTAGTTAATTGGCAAAACTAGTGATGTTCCTATTACTGTTGTCGCTGTGTTATTTAACTCCTGGTCAGTCCTTCTGGAGCAAACCAATAATTAAGAACAATTCATCAAAGACTATTCCATCCATCTTTTTTTGTTTCAGGCATTTCGTTTCTTTGATTATATAATCTAATGCAGCCTTTTCTTTTTAAAAATTTCTTAAGACAGTAAGGGGTAGTTTGAGGGAGATTTGGCTGCTATTTCTAGTAGCTTGAGCAACAACTTATCGGTTCTCTGGTTGTGGCGGTGGTAGTGGAGGTGGTGGTTGTCGTATTGCTAATGATACAAGGAGTGTGAATAGGAAAGGGAAGGTAGGGAATACCCATGTCTTTGTGGCTAGACCCATTGTTCAGTAAGATATAGAATACATTATGCTGAACTGCTAAGCATCTCATCTGGAAGATTAAATAGATAAATAAATAAATAAATAAATAAATAAGGAAGGGATGCTGGATCTTCGCCAGCTGTCTTTGCCACAGCAACCTAACAACAATACTTTATCCATCCAATACCCTCAACTCACACACATCATACTGAAAACAAATATAATACAAAGAAAAAGAGGAAAAACAATAATAATAGCATAACAACAGTTAGCAGTTGCCATGAGTCACCATTGGGTTCTGTAAAAAAAGGAGCAGGGTGGAGAGGAAAGAAGCTTAACTGTAATTTACCCTGGAATAAAGATTTATCAAGATGCTTTCTCCAGCCCTTTCACAACATGTGTATAGAGATTAATCTGCACACATGAGGCAGACACACCGCACACTAAAATATGTGTGTGTGTGTGTGTGTGTGTGTGTAAAGAGAGGGCGAGAGAGTGAAAGAGAGAGGAAGAATGAAAGTGAGGTATACAACCATACATGTTATGTCAAGGGTACACAAAAAAAGCAATATCTTGATATTGCTTACAAACAAGTATGTTCTTGCGTATATGTGTACATAGGTTTAAACAAATGTGTATGTGGCATGGGGCCAGTTCATATGTGAGGAAGACCACTATTTCAATGATTTGTGAGCTCTCTCTCACCCACCCTCTCTCTCTCTCTCTCTCTTTTGCACACACATACACGTTTGTAAATCAGTATACAAACTATACATAGACAGATAAGCAGATGAGCAACCAAACAGACACAAAGATGAGGGCCACCTGATATTCCTTAGTCCCTATGTTCCTAAAATGTTTGAAATTTTCATTTCTTACATCTTCCATGACGCTCTAACAGCATGTATAAACTGTTTTAATATATCTATAATGCTCTATAGTCAGGATGTATTTTAGGGTAGATTAAAAGCTTATGCTAAGTACCACTTGACTGGTGCCATTATAAATTAATGACAATTATGTTGCCAATACACACACGCACACGTGTATACACACATGCACCATACACACATATACACACATTTATATATATATATATATATATAAACATAATTAAGGGATCAGCAACAGTTGCTTCACCACATACCGAAGTTCAGAAATAGCAGCTAAAGCGCTGAAACGCCAACAAATAGCTGTTGGAGTTTCA
>NC_068982.1:122221787-122227499 GCF_001194135.2 Octopus bimaculoides
TTATTTGTAATATATATATATATCATCATCATCATCATCATCATCATCGTTTAACGTCCGCTTTCCATGCTAGCATGGGTTGGACGACTTGACTGAGGACTATATATATATATATATATATATGTACTAATTAATAAAAGACAAGGGTAAGGAATGTGATCAACTTCATTAGCCTACAGCTGTTTCTGCCATTAGAAGTAGTCACTCAGAGCTGAATGCTTGTGAATTTAAATGCTTCTTGAAATAAACATACACTCCATTTAATGGCTCTGAGGAAGTTATAGAATGTTGTACAAGCATTCAGCTCTGAGTGGTTTGTTTCTAATAGCAGAAATAGCTGTAAAGCTAATGAAGATGATTACTTTAACTCCTGTTCCCTTGTCATTTATTAATTAACGTTACACTCTGTACACATCTAAGGCTTTACTCTAAGACATATATATATACTGAATTTTTATAACAGCTGGTTTTTAGTATCACTATGCCTAAGTAAAATCAGTTTACATATATAATACACACACACACACACACACATATCATCATCATCATCATCATCGTTTAATGTCCATTTTCCATGCTGGCAAAGGTTGCATCAGGTTCCAATCTGATCTGGCAAGGTTTCTACAGCTGGATGCCCTTCCTGATGCAAACCACTCCGAGAGTGTAGTGGGTACTTTTTATGTACTACCTATATATATATATATATATATATATATATATATATATATATATATATATATATATATATATATATGTATGTATGTATGTATTTATTTTCATATGCATATGGACACTAGCTTAGCAGGGGTACTTTTGTGTCTGCTGTAGGCAATATGTAGTTTTTT
Organism: Octopus bimaculoides; assembly: GCF_001194135.2. Classification (NCBI taxonomy): domain Eukaryota; kingdom Metazoa; phylum Mollusca; class Cephalopoda; order Octopoda; family Octopodidae; genus Octopus; species Octopus bimaculoides. The sequence goes on from NC_068982.1 coordinate 122,222,633, forward strand.
GTAGTGTCTGGAGGCAGCAAACGGAAGGGCTACCCCAAGTGGCACGCACTCTAGCTAAGCTAGTGCATATATATATATATATATATGAGAAATACCTAGCCAAAGATAAACCCCTATATTTGGCTTTTGTGAACTTGGAGAAAACCTTTGACAGGGTCCCCTGATCTTTTATCTGGTGGGTGATGCAGAAACTGGGGATTGATGAATGGTTAATAAGGGTTGTACAGGCCCTATACAGAGATGCCATTAGTAGGTTTAGGATTAGAAATGAGTATAGTGAAAAATTCTGAGTAGAAGTAGGGGTCCACCAAGGATCATCCCTCAGCCCCCTCTTATTCATCATACTCCTCCAGGTAATAATAGAGGAATTCAAGAAGGTTGCCCAGTGTAAGCTATGGACACATAAAAGGTGCAGCAACATCAAAGGAAGATTAACCGGGAAGATAGCTTTCGTGTGCAGCAGATACACAGGGGCAATAAACACCACAGATGCTCAGAAAACAGACACCATCACATGCCAGTGGGAGAAACTGGAAGTAGTTGATAGTTTCCACTACCTAGGTGACCAAATCTGTAGTGGGGGTGGATGCTCAGAGAGTGTTACCACTAGAATGAGAATAGGCTGGGCAAAGTTCAGAAAGCTTCTACCCCTACTGGTGACAAAGGGCCTCTCACTCAGAGTGAAAGGATGTATGATGCATGTGTGCGAACTGCCATACTTCACTACAGTTACCCTCTGAGGCACAAGTCCAGTCAAGTTTGTTTATGGAAGACCAGTAGTTGCCACTAATGTTGTTGAAAAGAAAGACAACAGCTGATACAGATTGACACCAGTGATGTTGCAACTTATTTCTACAGCTGAATGAACTGGAGCAACATGAAATAAAGTGTCTTGCTCAAGAACACAACACACAGTCAGGTCCAGGAATTGAACTTACTACTTCATGATTGTGAACCTGATGCTCTAACCACTGAGCCATATGCCTTCACAATATCCAAGTATATCTCGGAGTGGTTGGCGTTAAGGAAGGGCATCCAGCTGTAGAAACTCTGCCAAATCAGATTGGAGCTTAGTGTAGCCATCTGGTTCACCAGTCCTCAGTCAAATCGTCCAACCCATGCTAGCATGGAAAGCAGACCTTAAACGATGATGATGATGATGATGATGATGTATCAGTCATTCACATTTCATGACTATCCCGCAAATAAGGTCAAAGGTTTTGATAACCAGTCATTTTCTTTGTTTATTTGCCTTCCGCCTTTCTCATAAGTTAACACTGATGTACCACACTGCCATACCGATACACCAGTCTCTCCTCCTTTAGTCAGTCCTACTGTGTCTCACCCTCATTCCAATCCTACCCCACACTAAACACTGTTATCAATCCTTCTTTTTCAGAACATCACCCGTCCTGTGTTATCCTCCCCCACTCTGTGCTACCTCCCACCCTGAGTTACCCTCCCCCATTATGTTTTTTCCTGAAAACATTGACCTACATCTGTTCAAACTGAACATTAATCATATGAATTTCACGAGTCCAGGGTGAATCTGCAAAAGGTTGTGAGTTTTGCCCATCCTTTTCTGAATAATTTAAAATCTTCTTTCATAACAACAACTAATTGCATATGATATCAAAAAGAAGATGGTTTATGGTGAGGGTGGGGGTCTTGGGACAAAAGAATCTTCACAAAAAGTTTAAGAATTTTACATAAGAAAGCTTGCTTCCCAGCCAACTGGTTCTGGATTCAATCCCACTGCACAGCATCTTGGGCAAATGTTTTCTTCTATAGTACTGGGCCAACCAGAGACATGTGAGTGAGTTTGGTTGATGGAAACTGAAAGAAATCTCATTGTATGTGTGTGTGTGAGGGAGAGAGAGAGAAAGAGTATGTGTACATGTGTGTGTGTGCATCTATGTGTTTGTCCCCCATTACTGCTTGACAACCCGTGTTGGTTTGTTCACATTCCTGTAACTTAGCACTTCAGCAAAAGAGACCAGTAGAATAAGTACTGAGCTTAAAAAAAAAACAAATAAAAAAAAGAGAAAATAAACACTGATGTTGATTTGTTCAACTAAACCCTTTGAGGCAGGGCCTTAGCATGGCCACAGACCAATGACTGAAGCAAGTACAAGATAAAAGATAGCAATTCCCTAAATTTCTTCCACCCCTTTCAAATCCTAGTCCCTATGCCATCACTAACTGTACCCACCATCCTAATACAATAAAAAAATATCACTAATGCTTCATTTGTTTAGCCCTTTAGCATTTAAATAGGTCCTATCAGGCCCAGATATTCTACCTGTTCTATCATCATCATCATCATCGTTTAACGTCCGCTTTCCATGCTAGTATGGGTTGGACGATTTGACTGGGGACTAGTGAACCAGATGACTACACCACAACAGGCCATGATCGTAGCTGTCAGGCACAGGTTGACAGGCCATGATTGTGGCCCAGATAAATGCATTTAATTAATGGCCGTTTGTTGGGGTTTAATGTTACTCAGAAGCTCCGATACTCCCTAGAATGCAAGGGGGTTAATAGTTCAACTAATGACTTTTCAGATGATGTAAAACTCACCACCATTATATCCTAAGATATTTTAACTATTTCTTTGTTTTTTATGTGTGGACGGTAGTCTCATTTTCATAAAATGTGCTCAGCAGTCCATGCTACGTAAGTGCAAATCCAGCGCTTTATGGGTTAAACCAGCCAGATCCTGACTCTCGCACATACCCTACAATGCCAGAGTTAAATATATACAGTTATATCACTGAAATCTCAAAGCTACGAGGCTACGAGATAATGCATGATTAATTCAAAACAATTTGAATAAATATTATATTTGACAGAGTAATCTGAATGCCAAAGGGTTAGTAGACTCCATGATGTAAGTCTATCCATGCAGAGTTCAATGAACTAAAACATCAACACAGATCTCTACACAGTTGTCTGATCTACAAACATAATAGCAATAGCTAAACCTTCCTCAAAATCACTGCCCCACCACCCCTAAAAAAATAATAAAAGGATACATGAGATAATGTCATCTTAGGGATATTTATGTTAAAAAAAAAAGATGGGATGGTCACAATTAGAAGGCCTTTGATCATAAATCTACCCAATCAAAGATGACTTTGGACTAGAAAACAATAGTAACAGTAGCAGCAATAACAATAACAACAGGAATTACTACTACTACTACTACTACTACTACTACTACTACTACTACTACTACTACTACTACTACTACCACCACCACCACTACTACTACTACTACTTGTCATTTAGGTGAGAGAACTTGTTTGTATGACTTATAGCGCAATATCAATACAGTTCAAAGTCTTTCATTCATATTTTCTCATGCTGTCGTTTACCGCAGTGCACCTGGTGCACCTAAAATTCTGTTACCAGTCACTCTCAGACATTCCATACTGCACCTCTAGAGAACTCATTGTTGACTGACAACACAGTGTGAAGTTTCTGCACACACACACAAACACACACACTCATACACACACACACACTCATACACACACGCACGCACACACACACACACACACATACATACGTACCAACCAAAGGCCATTTTCTTGCTGCCGCTATTGCTGGGCTTAGGGGGAAGAGGGGGGATAGGGGTAGGGGGTGGGTCTCCTGACACCAAGCAGCACCTTAGTCTTTAACGTGTCACCTCACAACAGAATAACTGCTCATGCAAATATTTGCCCACTCACTCATACACTGTACAAATATATAGGTAATCATCATCATCATCATCATCATCATTATCATAATTACTTCAGCATGAAATAATTTCATGCTGACATGGCTTAGAATGGTCTGTAAAACGACATCCTTTCTCTGCTCACCCCACTCGGCTTTAAGTCAACCTTGTTTGTGACACCTGGCATATTTAAAAAGCCTGATGTTTTTATGCTTTTCTTTATTTTAAAAACCTATAAATCAAATGATAACTTGTGGCTTTTGTAAGTTCTTTTGGGCTGCAGGATTTATTTTTGTGAGGATCCTGAGATCCCCTTTGGTCAAGACTGACCAAGAGATTGCACCTAGAAAGTCACCCTCCCAAGCACAAGTCCGGGCAAGGATGTTTATGGAAGACCAGCAGTCGCCCATGCATACCAGCCTCCCCTCTCCATGCCAACAGTGTTATCCAAGGGATAAGGAAAAGGCCGATACAGCTTGGCACCTGTGACGTCGCAACTCATTTTTACAGCTGAGTGAACTGGAGCAACGTGAAATAAAGTGTCTTGTTCAAGAACACAACACGCAGCCCGATCCGGGATTCGAACTCACAACCTCACGATCGTAAGCTTGACGCTCAAACCACTGAGCTACATGGTTAATATTCAGTTAGAAGTGTAAGAGATTAGCAGTTAGAAGCTAAATAAAAGCAGTGAGAAGAACTACAAAAGGATGTAGTTCTGGAGTTAGAGTGGAGTAAACTGCACACCTCCCACACTATCAGACATCTCCTACTCCACACCACTCATTCTTGGCAACCCTGTTCTGCCCTGTCCATTCCTACCCACCCCAGACCATGAAGGTCCACTCTGACACCACAACACTGCTTATATCACTTTCCAAACCCTGCCGCCCCCAAACATTCCCTTTACTCTTTTACTTGTTTCAGTCATTTGACTGTGGCCATGCTGGAGCATCACCAGGACTTAATCTTTGTAAGCCTAGTATCAGTCTCTTCAGCTGAACTGCTAAGTTACAGGGACATAAACACACCAACATCGGTTGTCAAGCAATGGGGGGGGGGGACAAACACAGACACACAATCATATATGTATATATATATATATATATATATATATATATATTCAATATATATATACAA
>NC_068982.1:122227669-122232669 GCF_001194135.2 Octopus bimaculoides
ATATATATATATATATATAATGACGGGCTTCTTCTAGTTTCCGTCTACCAAATCCACTCACAAGGCTTTGGTTGGCTTAAGGCTATAGTAGAAGACACTTGCCCAAGGTGCCACGCAGTGGAACTGAACCCAGAACCATGTGGTTGGTAAGCAAGCTACTTACCACACAACCACTACTGAGCCTAAAATGTAACTAGTAATATTGCTCCTCTACAGCAAGAAGTCTGTTCTGCACTGGTCTTTTCTCTCATACGATTTCCCTCTCTACCCCTTAATTTCCTTGCATCCATAGTCTTGCAAGCTGCATGGTAACCTCACTAGTGGGGGTGGTATGCCAAAAAGGGACCCAACAGATGTTCTGAAGTGGTTTGTAGTAGAAAAGGTATCAAGGCATAGAAACCATCCCAAATAAACACTTTAGCATGATGTGGACATTGGTCCAGGATTTTAAATAATAATGATGATATTGATGAGGTTTATTGAATCTGGAGTGTGATACACAATATGGATTGTTGCTTCAACCATGACTAAATAAACATACAACCAAAATCACTCCAGTTATGACCAACTTATCTGTTTAGGGCTAATTAGAACATTATCTAATGTCCTTTCTTTTTTTAAGACAGTAACACTTGATTTGAAGTAGACTTACTACCTATATCTAGCACATCAGGCAACTATGGAAAGGTTTCTTCAGTTGGAAGAGAGCCAACAATTTCTGAGGTACAAGAGTCACAATAATAGTTGGTGAAGGGTGCAGAGTGGAGCAAGAAATATATTATGGGCCATTGCTTTGTCAGTGTTGACAAATGTAGGCCTGACTGTCAGAGGCACAGCCTTTTCCTGAATGTTGCCTATAATCTATGTGTGAGTTCAGTGGGTGCACTGCATTAGACAGATGAACAGTATACTGGTTGTAGTGTGTGTAACTGTGCTGTATTAAAGTTGACCATCTGTTTAAACTTGAAGCAGGTCCCTCATCCTGAAGAGAAAGTTCAGCCTTTGTGAGACTATTGAGAAAATTGTCAGAGAAGAAATAGAACAAATTGAAAAACCAAACGTTAGTAGGAAGTTTGTTGTTTACAATTGAGTACTGTTTAAGAAAAGTGAATGAAATATAATAGATGTGATTTCTTCAGATATTCTTTATCTGTATTTTACTGCTATTGAAAAAGTCTTTGTTATTAACCCTCACTGCACTGATTAAATTTTTATTGGTGATGTAATCATATGAAAATCAGTTCTTGTAGCTTCTTTCTAATGGCCAATAAAAATAATGTGAATTCTATGTCATATGAAATGGAGAGAATTCCAGAAAGTACCTCTCTATCAAAAACAAATAAACTCTTTTCCAGTGTCCAAAGTGCACGTGAACAGAATCGAGTATATTCAGTTCCTGTGTACAGTAAGGGTGAAGCCACTCTCACCATTGCAACATGCATGAGATGCTGTATAAGAAATACTGGAATGATTTCTTTTCAGTGGAGGAAAAAGTTCTGAAGGTGTAGTTGCTACTATAAGAAGGGGCTGAGCAAAGTTCAGAGAGCTTCTACTTTTGTTGGTAACTAAGGGCTTTTCCCTCAGAATGAATGCTACATGGCAGTGAAACATGGACCTTGACTACAGAGGACTTGTGAAGGCTTGAAAGAAATGAAGCTAGCATGCTCTGCTAGATGGGTAATGTCAGTGTGCATGCATGACAGAGTGTAAATGGTTTAAAAGGAAAACTGAGTACAAGAGGCATCAGATGTTGTGTGCAAGAGAGAAGACTGCACTGGTTTGGTCATGTGATGCGTATGGATGAGTACAGCTGCTTAAAGAAGTACCAGTCTCTAATTGTGGAGGGAACTTGTGGAAGGAATAGACCTAAGATGTGGGACAAAGTGATAAGAAAGGATCTCTGGATGCTGGGCCTAAACAGAGAAAATGACAAAGGACTGGGAGTTGAGAGGCAATTTGCTGTACTTGAGAAGACGTATCAAGTTAAGTAAAATTGCTGTCATCCATACATACAAGCTTGACCTTTATAGGTGCTCGTACCACATAAGATGTACTTGTGCCAGTGCTGCATGAACTCACCTGTGCTGGTGGCATGTAAAAAGCACCCAACACACTCTGTAAAGTTGTTGGCATTAAGAAGGGCATCCAGCCATAGAAACCATGCCACAACAGACAATTGGAGTCTGGACAGTTCTTCAGCCGGCCAGCTCCTGTCAAACTTTCAGTTTCTATCCACCAAATCCACTCACAAGGCTTTGGTTGGCCCAAGGCTATAGTAGAAGACACTTGCCCAATGTGCCATGCAGTGAGATTGTATCTGGAACCGTGTGATTGGGAAGCAAGCTTCTCACCACACAGCCCCTCCTGCACCTATATTTTAAAAATAATGAGTCCAGGTTAAGTGGATTAGTAGAATTATTTGCAGATTAGGCAAAATGTCTTGTGAAATTTGTTGTAGCTCTTTACATTCTGACATTGCCAATGAAATCAATGGTGTCAAACTGTATCAGATCTTGCTTTTGGTCTTGGACAACATTAGTGGCTAGATGGAAAACTTACATGTATAGGAGACTGGTGGTCATCCACGAAAAAGAAAAGAAAACTTGCCCAGCTTTACACTCTGGATAACTTTCTGCGTGCAGTCACATGGTCTCTCTGACAAATATTTCTAGAGATTAGGGAATTGGCAGAATCAGAAGAACAAAGAACAAAGTGTTTTGCAATGTTTAATCATGTCCCTTTGCGTTTAGAGTTTGAATCTTCACCAAGGACTATTTTTTCATTCATTCTTCTAGGATTTAGGTTGATAAAATAAGCACCAGTCAAGTCTTGGAACGATGTAATTGATTGCTCCCACTCACTCCTCAAACAGAATAAAAATTATGGCCATATATCTATGAAAAGAAAAATCAATATGTATGATTCCGAAAGATGGTAGTGACCTCAACAAAATAGTGGAGAGGAAATCTACATGAAACAATATGAATTTGATATTCTGGTAGTTATGATTATACGCAAAAAACAAGCATACATACTCGAGCCAGTGAAAAAGCCTCTACATGCTAGACATATCTCCCGCAGATCATACCCTACCATTAAAAGAAAATGACACGTTGGAGGTGTAGCCCTGAAGAAAAAAAAAAAAAAAGACGGAACAGTCTTGGTTGAAATGCCTTTGATAACACATTTACTCGGTCAGGGGTGATCTGAGGTTAAACAACAACATAGTGAGCGCTGTAGCACTGGTGGTAATCTCTTGGTAAAAAGGATCTCAAAGTCTCAGTCTGATTTCCAATTGTAACAATTTTAACTTACTCCAATAATGCAATTGATGAAAGCAGGAGCACCACAACATCCACACATGGTCTGAAAACAGTTGTGACCGCCTGCAGATGAGTATTATCAAATCACAAAAAGTCAACAAATTGACTGCACTTGTCAAACAGGTTTGAGGGTAGGGGTGAATATTCTCCATACACAAGCATGTATACGGAGCCAAAGAAGGAACGACTGTGCTTGGAGGGGCACCTTTTATTAGTAGAGGAGAGGGGCGAATTGCAGACACATAAGAACCTGTTGTGACGCATTTGTGTGTGTGTAAGCAGTATGAATTGAAATACGACGGTAGAAAGCTGATATTGTTATGGGTATCGATAAAATAAATAGTCGTATGATGCAGGGTGGATGTAATCTAACTAAAATTATGTGAGGCATTATAGGCATCAATATATGCGTCTTTTTCCCTTAATTTTCTTTCGCTCTCCCGCACACATATACCCAAGTTATAAAGCAAGGGACTATAAACCAGTTTTTAGCAATGTAATGAAACATATATTGTATCATATAAACATTAGCACACTTCTCATTTCTGACGGCTTGTATATGTATATGTACATGTGCATGTTCTTTGATGAAACTACTGGTATTATTTAAAAACCATAAAGGCGGTGTGTTGGCAGAAACGTTAGCACGTCGGACAAAATGCTTAACGGCATTTCGTCGGTCTTTATGTTCTGAGTTCAAATAGTATCGACTTCGCCTTCCATCCTTTCGCGGGCGATAAAATAAGTACCAGTGAGGTGCTAGGGATCAATACAATCGACTTGCCCTCGCTCCACCAAACAAAATTCTAGGCTCCGTGCTTAAAGTAGAAAGAATTACTTAAAAACCCAAGGGGTGACGAGCTGGCAGAGGCGTTGATGTAATCGACTACCTACTTTCCCTAAAAGCGCAGGCCTTGTACCCAAAATTTTGAGAACCCTATACTATTCACGCCGCAATACACATTAAAAGTTTCAATTTAAGTTTTATTCTATAAAAACTGGCATCGTAAAGCTAAGCACGCAAAAGCAATCGAAAACGACTGGCAATAAAGCCAACGTGCCAATGAAGGAGCCTCTACGTAGTCGCTCGACTTATTTGAAATAGCAGTCAAATCCACTCACTACTAATTACATCTGGGCGTCTTATACAAGAACAGAACAGAAATCATGTAGTCTTACATCAAAAAGGTGGGATGGTCATGGCTAGAATACTTTTGATCATAGGTCAGCTCGATCAGGGGTGACCTGCGGCTAAACATCATCAACCAGAAAGGTATCGATCTTATGTAATTAGCGAAGGTCTCGAGTGATCAGACTACAACTACAATAGAAATAAAAAGTGTTCAACAATTTGTCATTCTATTGAATGAAAAGAGTCTGCTCTTCGAAAATAAAGTTAATCCTTTGGTATAGACTAGTTTGAAGTTTGAAATAAGAAGGAAAAAGAAGAAAAAAGAAAAGAAAAGAGAAGTAAGTACGAAGAAAGAAGTTGTCTTCGGTCTCTTGGTAAATTAGTTCCATTAAGTCTCCAAATTTTACAAGGACGAAGAAAATGAGTGATGTATCATTTTCTTATAACGTTTAGTGATGTTAAGAGAAAGTGAAATTGGATTAGAAACTGAAAGGCGTAGTAGCTAGCTGAGTGGCATTAGTGACAAAGAATATCTATTTCTCAGA
>NC_068982.1:122233794-122247645 GCF_001194135.2 Octopus bimaculoides
ATATATATATATATATATATATATATATATACATACATATATATATCCGGTATGTATAAATATATAAATACATGTGATGTATGTGTATACACACACACACACGCATATATCCGGTATGTATAAATATATACATACATGTGATGTATATATGTGTATACACACACAAACATGTGTGCGGTGTAAAATCGAATAATCGTAAAATGTCTGTGCCTTGCGTAGGAGAGTTGAACCTGGACTTACGTTTATTCATTGTGTAGGAGACGGAAAGAGAAAGGTTGGGAGTCGGTGACGCATCCTATGATTAGTAGTACTAAATAGTAAGATTGGCAATAGATTGGGAATTGACAATGACGAGGAAATAAATAAGTATTAACGTATATTACATCGCTTAGGAAGATTTTATTCAAAAGGGGGTATTTAAAAGGAGTAGTAGTAAAGAAGTAAAAAGATCTGCTATCGTTAAAAGGTATTTATTTACTAAATCCGAAAAGACGGTTCCAAAAAGAGTCGAAAATAAATAAACAACGAAATACTATGTTTTTGTCTATGCCTGACGTAGGAAAAGAGTTAATCGTTTAAGCAAAGCTGGAAAGAACGGATGAGTGTGAAAGCGCAGTTTGGGTGAAAGGAAAAAATATTTCCCGCCCCCGTCACTGGATAACGACCCAGACATTGGTGACCTTTTACATCTAGCTTATCGGGAACTGATGGTGAACTGTCCAGGCGAGAACTAATATGTCTGTTAGTCTGTGTTCACTTATCTGTGTAACTTTCTGTCTAGTACTCTGTCAGTATATTTATCTATATAATTATCGTTATCGATCTATCTGTATACTTATCTATCGGTCTGTATATATATTTATATCTATCGATCTGTCTGTCCATCTATTTTCCTTTTCCGTTTATCGAAACGCGTGTACAGAATGAATGGATCGGAGTATTTTTGTGAAAAGGAACATTTGTTCTTAAACCCCTACCCACAATTACTTATCAGTACTAATCACTTATCATTCAGATTTGATTTCGCCTTTCCTCCATGAAGGGTCGATAGAATAAGTACCATCACGGATATATTAAGTAGGCACTCGGCTTGCTAGAAACAACAGCCAAGTCTTCCTAAAATTACACATCACTGCTTTAGAAAGAAATGACACATTGGATAACGCAGTCCTAGATACACTATGACTAGAAAAATAAAAAGAAAGGATTGTCGTGGCCAGAATACTTTTGATTGTAGGGCTTCACAGGCAGATTGACCTAGGGCTAAACCATAACAATTGACATTATTCAACCGATTATACTACCATCCCCGCAGAGTAGGGATTTTGAGCCTAGTGAAAAGAAATGAAAGCCTTATCGTGTAGCACGTTGCTTCTATATTTCTTGTTTATTTGTTTTATATCGCATTGAATTGGTCTATAATATTGTTGGACTTGCGACATACAATAAGAACGTGAATAACAATCGTTACAATTGAAGAAATCGTAGTCGATTTCAGCCAACGCTTAAAAATCAAGAGGCCCTTTTATCCGTATAAAATAGATAATACATATTGAAGGGAAACAATGAGTAAATAGCCGAAAAAAAAAACAAAAAAAAATTAATTAGTCACTCAGTCTCCCCATTCACTTCACACGTCTATACACCGCTGGGAGAAGTTAAACAATAGATGTTCAAAATACTGGATTAATTGGATACACGTCTGAGATTTGGCGAGAAAAACCCTTGTTAACTAAAGGATTTATTCGTTTTTATTATTTGATTAGTTCCGGTTGGAACCCTTTTCACGAGACTTGAACTAATGCATTATGTACGCCACAACATCCCAATCCCTTGTAAATCAGATCGTTGTGTCAATATAACAATTTTTTTTTTGGTCACTGTTGTAGCCATTCTACCTACATCGTATTTGCTCTTTGGAGAAAAGCATTAACGTTACAACATCCCAATTTTTTACCTCTTTTTAAACTTGTAGCTTCGTGCCTAATCGATGATTAATATTTTTGACGAGTAAGTATTTTCATTTGTGAGAAACGAGGCGTTATAGACAAAGAAATATAGGTGTTAAGATGATGGATATCGAATAGAGAGAGAGAAAGACAGAGTGAAAGAGAGACCACCTCTACCATTTTAAAGGTGATTCTGTCATTAAGAGTCCTATTGTGACTACCACTACAGCAATATCATGATCATCATCATCATCACTATCAACAACATCATTACCATCATCATCATCAGTTGCTATCTAGTGGCAAGAAAGTTAACTTCTATAAGAAAGACGTTGTTGATGTGTAATTGTTTAGCCCCAGGTCAACCCTGACTGAGCAGACATGATCAAAAGCTTTCCAGCTATGACAATTCTACGAAATTCAGGATCACAATATATACAACGTGTTCTTTTGTAAGACTTGTTGGATGTAATTGAAGAACATTTGGCAGTAAGCTTCTAGCAGGAGAGAGAAACCACGTAAAGATTTCCTCGTAGGATCGGCGTTGATGATAGGTTGTATTGATGGGGAAAAATTGCGAATAGAGCATCTGAACAAACGATAAGATGTAACTAAGTTCATACAGTTCTTTGTGCGCGTGTGTATTCATGTGTAATGCTGTTGGTTAAAGTGACCGTATTGCTTTTGTAGTACTCGAAAATCCGCTGATATCACAATAATGCATACAAGGCGATAGTTTACACATTAAGTCTAAGAATTTTATAAACCGGAACATAGGAAGTTGGGTCATTCATACCTTTCTCAAGGGCACTGGTGATACATACTGATATATGTATGTATACACATAAATATGAGTATGTATGTATGTATCTATCTGTTTACATGTATGTGTATATATTTGTGTGTTTATGTGTATATAAAATATTTTGGTAAAAAGGTCGCTTCCAAGAGATATAAAAGATTAATAAATATTATATAAATTAAAAAAAAAAAACATTGAAATTAACTGTTCAGGAAATGGTTTAAAAGACTTTCTTAACATACTGGTTGAAAAGAAAAGAAAAAAGAAGAAAAAGAAAAGCCAAAACAAAACCCCTCCTTATTTAGAAGTCGGGAAAACGGCTTGATCGGGACAGTAAAGGGTCAGAAATTCAACTGAGAATGTGTAGTAGTATAATTAGAACTAAATAGTTAGGAAATACTAGTGAGCAACAACGAAATACTAAAACAGTAACGAAACACTAATCAACAGTAGAGAAACACTAAAACTCTAAGCGATTGATTTCTGGAAGACACCAGAACAACAAGTGATGGAAGAACTGTTATTTAACACGATATCGAACTGACGGTTGAGAGAGCGAGAGGTGGGGGGGGAGACAGACATACAGAATGACAAGAGATAGAAAAGGGTAGCGCAAATTGGAAGAGTTAACAGGGTTGCTGCTGTAAAAGGAAATAGAAGCGGCGTTAAAACAACACAGACCAAACCATTCTTATTTTCGTTTTATTCTAACATTGCTGTTGTTGACTTAAATCGTGTTTTGCTCTTTTTCTACGCTGTTTCCTACATTCAACACCAACACTGAAGGTTCAGCAAGGTCTGATGTTACCTACCTGTAGTTTGTAGTAATCATTCTGTTTCACTGCTTTGAATAAGTCGTCTTCCTTTCCCATTGTTAGTTACCACCTCCACCAGTTGGACTGGGACGACTGGACAGCTTATGCCCAGCACCACTAATACATCCACCCAGTACCGAGATTTAGCGCGTCAGCAGCGGTGGTAATCCCTTACGCATCACCGCCATCGCCTTAGCCATAGTCGAAGAGGATCGGTTCCAGCGCACTATGTAGGGGCACCCAACAACAGCAACAGTGGGGGCGGCAGGGCAGCTGTTACTGTCGCAGTTGTCTAGTACAGCTCATTTTGCTCAGTAGGTGGGACTTGATCTTACGTAATCGACTAGTGTGCTATATCCGAACAAGTGGGTGGAGCGTGCGTGACGTATATCAATCTGATTGGTCATTGCTGGTAAGTCGTTGCTACTAGTAAAATGCCGATTTGACTTATTCATTGTTCTTCCCAATACATTACTCGGAAGTTTCTTTCTTGCATCAGATATGAATCAATAGAGAAGTTAGTCATGAAGTTTTTAATAACGTTTTATATCATTATATGCTCTCCGATATGAGCAAAGGAAAGTCTGAACAGAATAACATTAGTAAACATGAAATCACAAAGAAAACAGTCTCACGACTTATAGAAAAAAATCATTAGAGACTATGAATCGAGAAAAATACTTCAAAGAAAAAGACAAAAAGAACTTTTCCAACCCAATAAGTCGTTACTAATTGGTAGTTTTTAATTGACAGGCTAATAATTTAACGCTAATATGATACCATAGACTTCATAAAGGATTTTACGTTTTTCTTTTTCTCAAAGCAGCAACACCTATTGAAAATTAAGAGAAAATGAAGTTCTCAGCCCAAACATTCATCATAACTATCCAACTATTCATTAACCCTTGATTACAGTATCAGTTCTATTTTATTTCGCAGTTTTTATTTCTTTTTCAAAGTGTCTTGATAACTCATACGACAGTTACAAAACTTTGAGTGGCTCATAAAAGCCAGAGTCAGCGATTCAAAATCATTCTCAGTCAATGAGAATGCTATTTTCTGGCTATCTGTGGCAGGCAGGCAATAGTATTTGCCTGTCACAAGTAGAAGTGAACCCCGAGTTTAATTTCTCACCTACACTTCCAGAAGTCATGAGAGCAATTCCACAAATGTCCAGTGGCAAGATCTCTGGTTCAGGCATAATTGTTGAAATACATTAAGACTGACCTCTTTCAGAAGAGAGAACGCGATGCCGAACAACATTAACGCATTGAGGGAGAACGCCACGCACACCGCCATCCTGCGTATCGTCTAACACCGATGCGTCGAAGTTGTGATGAATAGCCAGAGAAGCTTCATCCAAGATATTCTTAATCTTAAGACAAGCAGCAGATTGTGTATCATCAAGAAGGATGAGCTGGTTCTCTAATGTTCTACTCCAGAGGATATATATGCGAGGGATTGATGAAATTCTGCACAGTGAGAAATGAAGTAGTGATATAAGTTAATCAGGCCAAGAATCTCAATTTCCTCGACGATGTTGGAGCAGGAAAATCCAAAACAGATTTAACCGTTCGTCGAGAGGGTAGATTCCATATTTGTCAAGGAAATAGTCATAGAGAAAAAATTTAGTTGGAGACTAGTGATGATACCATTGCAAAAAAAGAAGGAGAGAAAACTTGCAGTAAGTGGGAACTTTTTAGCAACTTTCTTTCAAGAAGCTCTGCTACAACAGCAATGAATTTGACATCCACCAGAAAATCAATTTCCATCGAAGAATTAGCTGGGTCGGCGGGTCTGATTGCAGAAATCGCGACACACCTGTTGCTTGTGGTCCATATTAATACCTGCACTACATATATTTCAGAATCATCGTCGGTCGTCGACGTCATCGTTTTCTTTTTCTTTTTCTTCTTCTTCTTCTTCTTCTTCTTCTTCTTCTTCTTCTTCTTCTTCTTCTTCTTCTTCTTCCCATTCTCCTCCTCTGAAGTGAAAGCCTTTCGAGTTCAGCTTGAGGTTAAGGATATAAATGTACAAGCAAGTGTTTACGGTGTAGTTTCAAACATTGAACATAGAGAGGCTTCGCAACAACATCGTGGTGTTTTCTTACTCGGTGCTCTTGCAGTCTTATCCTTTCTCGCCCGGCAGGCAACGTTTCCTGGTACCACCACAAATTCGGCTAGGACGCTGGTCATGGTGCGCTATTTGTTCTTTTCACAAGTAATCTTTTTATCATCAAGGAAAATGATACAGCGACATTTGCACCTGGCACTTGCGAACCTAATCGTTTCTTTTTCACCACTGACCGATCCACTAGTGCTCGTATTCTTGTGGACATTGATTAAAAGTCGCCGAAAAATCGAGAGAGTTTTTTGTCACCCTGCTCTTCTGAAATAAACAATGCAAGCAATTTTGTTGCGAACCAGGCATCTATTTATTCAGTCCTCTTCTCAGTGTTTTATAGAAGACAGTGTTTAGTGAGAACGTCAGCAGATCTCATATTTCCTGTACTATCTCTGGTGGGAGCGCACTGCATACAGGTGCTGTTCACAACAATATGGTTAACTAAATACTGGACCTCCAGTGACACAGACTATTGGACAGATGCTGTCACTGCTGATGTGCAGAAAACAACATTTTAAAATTTCGTGAACAGGATTGCTGTGTGAGTGAAACGATGGTTTATAATGCAAAAAGAAAAACAGAAGATATCTGACTTTGAATCACCAATAAAATGTAGAAGGAATATGAAAAGGTAGAAGAGCCAAGGTGGTGTAGTCTAACTTGTTGAATGCAGAAATTACGTGTTCTTCCATTCAGGTTACCAGCATAAATTATTTTGTACATCAGTTTGGTCACCATTGTAGATGTTTAGTTTACAAATATATCTGGAGTTGGTGCACTGCAGTAGCTGTTGGATGTTGTTGTGAAGAGAAGAGAATGATGTGTTTACAAAAGAATAAGAGAAGAGTCTTCTGACACAAAAATGTTAAGAAAACATAAAAAAGCATTGCTTTATATAGTTTTAGAATTTTAATCATTGCCAACTATCTTTTCTACTCTTTTATGCTATAGGTACAAGGAATTGAATCACCCCAAAAGGATGAAAGGCAAAGTCAACTTGGTGGAATTTGAACTCAGAACATAACAATAGACAAAACATGGCTAAGAATTTTGTCTGGAAAATGATTCTGCCAGTTTGCCACTTATTTGTTGCCTAATAATGCCAATATTCCTAATAACATTCAGCACTAGTTTTGGAAACAAAACTTTGTTAGATTTCTAGCTTTGCAATATGATGATCATTAATTCATCGATTATTTCACTCATCATCATCAGTTGGATCCATATCAACACACAAAATAGTTAAAATTCTAATCCATTAATTTAACTTCATTTGAGTTTGATATCATATCTTTTGCATTTTCACAACATAACAACCAATTTTGATTTCACATATGTCCCATGGACTAAAAGCTTTTGAGATACTTCAATAACCATTCAACACTTCCATCTTAAACCACCCCATTAAAAGACTTCTCTTATCAGAACTCTTAAACAAAATCCTCATGCAAGTTAACATTTAACCTCTTTATTACCATATTTCTGTTAAAATTACCCTGTTTTTGTTTCAATGAATTTTGAAGAGAATTAAGAACTTAGAAAAATAACTGTCATTATTTAGCTGGTGTATGGAGCATACATTAACATACAGGTGGATTGTTACCAAAAGGGTTAATAATATAGCTATATGTAGGAGCACTTTTAGGATGTCTGTAAGCTAGGTTTTGATGTTTTCATGAAGAAAGAAAAATTACATCCACATGTTAGTTTTTTTTTAGTTTGTTTTAGCTTACATGCCATGCTAGCTATGGCAGTATACATTCTAAAATTGGAATGATGCAAAGAAGATTAGCATTGCCCCTGTACAAGGATGACAGGCAAATTCACGAAGCATTTCATATTTTCTCACCCTTGCTAGCTATGCAGATGACACAAAAGACTCTCAGATAATACAAAATCCAGGAAATATTGCACCTCTGCAATGGGAGTTGGACGCAATGTACAGGTGGGCTGAGGACAACAACATGCAGTTTAATGCAGGAAAATTCCAAGCCCTGTACTACCAGTACACAAAGCTGAATAACATGCAGACAGTATACACTGGCCCAGGAGGAATTGCAATCCCTGAATCAAGATCAGTGTGTGACATGAGCAATAATGCATCTTTCCAAGTGCATATTACTAATTTGGTAATAAAATGCAGACAGCTATTGATGGATCCTCAGAACTTTCAAAATAAGAGAAAAGGAGACAATGACGGTCCTTTGGAGGACATACTTCCTCAGCTGCTTGGACTACTGGTTCGAACTATGGTCACCACACAATATGAAATTAACAGTGGAACTTGAAGCAATCTAATGAAGCTACACAAAGAAAATCGCCTTAATGCAACATATCAGCTACTGGGAAAGACTGAAAGAATTAAAACTCTTCTCTCTAGAATGAAAGCAGGAAAGATATGCAGTGATATACATCTGGATAATCCTGAAAGGCTTTGTATCAAACTTTGGCATTGAAAGTTACACACACAGCAGAACATGGCACTACAGCATACTGCCAAAGATCCCAGCATCTCCATCTGCAGGACGAGATATTGCAGCAGCTTGTGTTTCAAAGGCCCACAGCTCTTCAATATCCTTCCATAATGCCTGAGAGACTTGCATGGTGTGGATGTAGGTATCTTCAAAACAAAACTGGATCTTCTCCTGTCAAGGTTTCCAGATGAGCCTACCTCATGGCAGAAAACACGGATGAAGGCAGCAGCATCAAACTCCCTCATTTACCAAATGCCACATATCAGAGGAGGTTTCAAATAATGGTGTAGCACAGTCAACGGTGGTGCCCCAGCATGACTGCAGCTTTGAAGCTGAAACAATTTAAAGATTAAAGAGATCATGAAAGCCACACAAGAGCAGCAGCTTATTATTGGCTGTGATAGGTTCTTTTCAAACATTTATTATTAAGATATATTGAGAAATGTTTTCATTTACTCATGTACTGATCCAAGCCAGTGAACCGTGAAATTATATATATATATATATATATATATATATATATATATATATATATATATATAGAGAGAGAGAGAGAGAGAGTGGGAGAGAGTCATCTAAGAAACCATAAGTCAGAAAAAATAGACATTCATATATTTGTCAATAGGAGTGGGTATATTAGCTTGAGGCTATGGTAGAAGTTACTTGCTCAAGATGCCATGAGTGGGATTGAACCTGAAACCACATAGTTTCAAAGTGAACTCCTTAACCACACAGCCATATATGTGTCAACGTCCATCGCAGTCCCTTGTCCTACAAAAATTAGCAGTCAAATATCTCTTAAATCACACCCTTAAATAAGGAAAGGACACATTAGACAATATAGTCCAGAATATCCTTTAAAAATTGGGATGACCACAATTAGAATGCTTCTGATCATGTTTTCTTCGTCTGAGTTTACTTGGGAATAAAACAATGACAATGTCCACTGTAATTCATTGAAAAGATAGTAGTTAATTTTATTCTGCATTTCATTGATGTACATTAAACGTTTTAAAACTAGTTTTCCATACTTACTATGGGATGAAAAGTTTTGACTGAATTATTTGAGTAAGTATCTTTGCAGCTTGGCTATTCCAATACTGACCAGTCAGTTGTTGCTGTTGTTTAGACACTGGTAGGCTGTGACTGAGAAGGCCTATGATGAAACGTGTTCCAACCTTGAATATTTTGTCTTTTATACAGTGTATCTATTGTGTTCTTTTTAATGTGATATGCTATGTTTAGGGCAGTCATGGGCAATCTGTGGTCTATGGGCAACATGCAGTCTGCAGGACTCTCTGAAAGACACGCCTAACAAGAAATTGCCTGCAACTTTCAGTAGGGCACCCTATCTGATGATGAGGCATGTCTCATGTGGCCTGCTTCTTGAAAAAGGTTGCCCATGCCTGTTTTAGAGGGAAGAGCTATTTGTAACAGGCTGCGCAACCATGCAGAAGCACCCTTGTTGGCTTGGGGCAAGTCAGTTATAGAATGAGATATGAAACAATTACAATAACATGCATTACCTGTCTAGAGAACACAATGACTAATTAAGTTTTCTTTTTTTTTAATAAGACAAAATGCTTTACAGAGAACCAGTAACAAAATCTTTTATTATTACAATTACATAACAGATTTAATAATAATAATAATAATAATAATAATAATAATAAAAATAATAATAATAATAATAATAATAATATCAATTATAAATTTTTATACTGAACACAAGGCCACAAATTTTGAAGGAAGAGATATAGCTATTACTTATTCTATTGATATCCATCTACCACAGGGATGAAAAAAGAATATCAATATCAAAATTAAAAACAACTTACCAGACTGGGGTTCTACCACTCCTTTTACTTCATTACTCTTATACTACTACTACTACTACTACTACTACTACTACTACTAATACTACTACTACTACAACAACTACTACTACTACTACTACTACTACTACTACTACTAATAATAATAATAATAATAATAATAACCCTTTCTATTACAGGAACAAGGCCTTAAATTTTGGGAGAGGGGGAAGTCAATGACTTCGGCCCCTGTACTCAACTAGTACTTATTTTATTGACCTCCCAAAAGTGTGAAAGGCAAAGTCGAGCTGGGTGAAATTTGAACTTAGGACATAATGATGGATGAAATGCTGTTAAGCATCTTGTCTGGTATGCTAACAATTTTGCCTGCTTGCAGCCTTGATAATGATAATGATGATGGACTCTCCTGTCAAAGACAACATATGAGTGTACTCAGTTTTTTTAAATAATGATAATAATAATAATAATAATAATAATAATAATAATAATAATAATAATAATAGGGACCTTTTGAGCGGGATGGGCTACTTGACCTGAAGAAAATTCTAACTGGGCTCCACTTGCGAGGTCATGTGCTGTTTATCTTGATATGAGATTACCATGTCGCACACATATAGTTGTGATGCAT
Source organism: Octopus bimaculoides (assembly GCF_001194135.2). Classification (NCBI taxonomy): domain Eukaryota; kingdom Metazoa; phylum Mollusca; class Cephalopoda; order Octopoda; family Octopodidae; genus Octopus; species Octopus bimaculoides. The sequence continues at coordinate 122,244,422 of NC_068982.1, forward strand.
GTGCCTGATGTACCCTTATCAGACAGGTAGTCATGATGGGTATAATGGGCTTTGTATATTTTACCCCAGTGTCATTTTGATGGCATGCACTGCTCTCTCACTCAATAATAATAATAATAATTTCTACTATAGGCACAAAGCTTGAAATTTGGTGGGAGGGGCCCAGTCAATTAGATCAACCCTAGTACACAACTGGTACTTAATTTATTGAACCCAAAAGGATGGAAGGCAAAGTCAACCTTGGTGGAATTTGAACTCAGAATGTAGCGATGGGCAAAATACCGCCAAGCATTTTGCCCAGCATGCTAATGGTTCTGCCAGCTCACCACCTTCATAATAATAATGAAAAGAACAGATAGCATGGTACCGTAGGTTGCAGGTAGCAAGCCCACTATGTATGCAAGACTCCAGGAGCTCCAACAAAACCTGTGATAAAGAGAATTAATAATAATAATAATAATCCTTTCTACTATAGGCACAAGGTCTGGATTTTGTGCAGAGGGGGACAGTCAATCACATTGACTTCAGTACTCAACTGGTACTTGATTTATTGACCCCGAAAATCATCCTTGGTGGAATTTGAACTCAGAACATAAAGACGGCCAAAACACTGCTAAGCATTTTGCTCAGCATGCTAATGATTCTGCCAGCTTGCTGCCTTTATAATAATAATAATAATGAAAAGAATGGATAGCATGGTACTGTAGGCTGCAGGTAGCAAGCCCGCTATGCATGCAAGATTCCAGGAGCTCCAACAAAAGGTATCCTAGTTATAACACCAAATTGAACTTCTAACTTGTCTCTTGAGGTTTCCGGGTGAGACTTGGCGTCAACTTGTGCAAATACAAAGCGAAAGCCAAACATATAATTATAATAATAGAAATTTACTTGACTAGTATTTTTCATCTTTCTTGAAGAAAACATGAACATGACAAATTACTTATTCTGATCCCTTATACAAATTGTGGCCTTGTGAAAAGTAAAAAAAAATCATATGAACTTGGTCAACATAAACAATAATAATAATCCTTTCTAAGAAAAGCTAGAAATTTGTGGGAGAGGATAAATTGATTTAATCCCAGTACTAGACTGGTACTTTATTGTACTGATGCCAAAAGGATGAAAGGCGAAGTTGATCTTGGTGGGATTTGTACACAATCATAATAATTGCTTCTAACATAGACACAAGGCATGAAATTTGGAGAGAAAGGTCAGTCATTTAGTCAGTTAAATTAACCCCATTATTTGGTTGGTACCTTATTTTTTTATCAACTCCAGAAAGATGAAGGCAAAGTTGATCTCAGAATATCAGAAGCCAGAACAAATACTTGTGGTATTTGTTCTAGTTTCTAATATTCTGAGTTCAAATCCTGCCAAAATCAACATTGTCTTTCATCCTTTGGGAGATGATTAAATTGACTGCACCCCTCACCAACAAATTTGTGGTGTTACGCTGATGTGAGAAATCATTTAAATCCCAGCATGGCGAATTATGCTTTTTCCTCCTTTAGAGGTCAATTAAATAAACATTAGTCTAGTCATTGGTATCCCTAAATTGTGACTTTGAGTCTATGTTGGACATCAGGCAGTAGAAAGATAACAGAATTTATAAAGCAGTGAATGAACTGCCTGGCTATATTTAGTTACCTCCATTAACTCTTTTGATACCAACCCACCTGACACCACTCTTGTTTTTATGATACAAATTTCCATCTTAATCCTTTTGCTACTATATTTACACTACTTTAGTTTTAATTAATTTTGAAACTAATGACAAATTTAGTAAAATAGCTTTATCATTATCCAGCTGATGTTTGGAACATAATTAGCATCAAATTTTGATGGAAGATTTTAATTAAGATCTCTTTAAAAGAGATCATAGACTCAGGAGTAGTCTAGACAGGTTGGTATCAAAAATTAAAACTCTCCACCAAAATTTCATGTTAATTTATGTATCAAACATCAGTTTAATAATGGCAAAGATTTTTTTTACTAATTTCTGTATTAATATCAAAATTAATTGAAATGGACTTTGTGCATTTCAACAAAAATATGGCAACAAAAGGGTTACCATTTGAGGTGAAATTTCAGATCAACTCAGCATGTAGAGGTTGATAAAATTAAGTATTAGTCAACTATTGGGGTTGATATAATCAACCATGTCTTCCTCACTAAAATTCGTTATCTTGAGTGTTCTGGATTTTTATGACTTGAGTTCTAATCTTGCTATGGTTGATATTGTTTTTAAACCTTTAGGGGGTCTATAAAATAAAGTACCAGTCAAATACTGAGGTTGCTGGTATTTACTAACTTGTTCCCCTCAAAAATTTCTGGCTTTCAGAAATCAGAAACTCTTATAATTATTATCACTAGGGTGATCAGGCAACACCCTAATATCTCTTAGAAACTTGTTGAAATCTGTCCAAGGTCAACTTAACCTATCGTCATTAACTTTTCTGGAGTAGATAAATTAAGTACTGATTAAGTATCGATGTTGAAAAAATCCTCTCCCACAGCAAAAGAGAGAGAGAGAGAGGAAAGAAAAAAGAAAAAGAAAGACAATATGTATGGTCTTGCACCTATGTTAGAAATCATTCTGAAAACTCATAAAAGTATCATCTTAAAAGATGTGAACTAGAAAATTCCTTTAGATTGTGAAAATATCCAAGTCAATGAGTGTTGATCAATATCTATATTTGCTTAACAAGCATTGGACTGGAGTAGATTGTGTCCTATGATACTGTTCATTCAGATAAAAATAGAATTCAGATCTCTTCCAGTCTATTGTTCTGTAAAGAAAAAAGTCTCTGGTTTTCTATGTTTTTGTATTTAGTCAACAGGACTCACTCAGCATGCTCTTATTGTACCGGCCTGCATGTATCTTCCGTCTGAAAGGAAAGGGTTAAATAACTGAGAATTAGTAGCTTGATCAATGGTGATTTCAAAGAGTGGTACAATGTAGATTATTTACGATTTTTATTAGAACCAGTGCCGATAACACATACTAATTTCAGAATGTGAAAAGATGAATCTATATATTGCAACACAATTAATTCACCGTTCTGTTATTTTTTTCACTTGATTTTGAATTTTCGCACACGCATGTATGTGTGTGTGCGTGTGCGTGCGTGCAAGTGTATGTGTGCATGAACGCGCATATATATGTATGTGTATCTATCGATCTATATATATATATATATATATATATATATAGTTCAAAAAAA